>NC_056728.1:1337814329-1337931829 GCF_019279795.1 Protopterus annectens | reverse complement strand
CTCTTAGTGAATGTTCAGGTAAAAAACTCCTAACTGACAAAAAACGTTAGTGTTAATAATAGGTAACAATGGATTACCATTCCAATAACCACAAAGCAGAAATAGAAATGAGACTATGCCTCAGCTAAGGCAAACAATGAAAAAGTCAAGTCAACTTTACCATTGACTATTCAGAGTATAACACCAAACTCAATATAGACCACAAAGTCTGTGTCACTCATCCAGTCAAGATAAAGTAAATGAGTCTTTGTGGGTTCTGTTCAAGCAGCTTTATTATGTACAAACACACCAAGATTGAGGCTTAATAACTTTAACTTGGGTAAACATATAAACAAACTAGCTATTACACTCATATGTGCTCACTCTCTGGCTGCTCTCTCAAAATGACACTGCAGCTAGCACGTGCTTCCTATTTATATGCACGTGCCGACCTAGAAATGCTTCTTAAAGATACAACACACACTATTCTACATCGTCCCTCTTTGAGAAATAAGTCATGCCATATTGAAGACATTAATTGAAATGCAATCTATACAAATAATTCTTTGTCATGCAAGTATACAGAACTGAATACATATAGACAATTATGTTCAGGTTGCTGTGTATTTCACACTAGGTCTGGAAGTACGGTCAGATCGTGTGACACAGAAATTAGAATTAGATTTAGCAAAGGGACTGTCTCTGCTGAATGTTCAACTATAGGGACATCAGAAACATCATCAGGAATGGAAGTAGAAGTTAAGAAATGGTCTGCAATAGGAACATTGTCTGGATTGCTCTGAGATGTAGAGTCTGTATCACAGGAACAATGCTGCTATATCAATTCTGGTACAGGAAGGAGATGTCTGCAATTTCTTCTGTACTCCACACCCTTAGACTCTACAAAGTAGGATTGTGGCTTGGTACATATACCTGTTACTTGACCAATCCAGTCAAAACCTTTCTCCATTTGTATCCTCACTGTCTCTCCTTCTTTCAATGGATGAAGAAATCTGCTCGATTTATCATAGCTGGATTTCTGAAAAGAATGCTTTCTGAATAATTGGGCTCTAATTATTCTGCTGTTCTTAGCTTTAGGCCTCAAAAAACTAGAACTAATAGGCAATGTTGTTCTGGTTTGCCTAGATAGAAGTCTATGAGCAGGCGAGCCAAGTATATTGTCACGAGGTATGCTTCTGAAATTAAGTAAATTCAAAAAGACATCAGTATTATCATGCTTTGACCTCTCAAGTAATTGCTTTGCACTCTGTACTGCATGTTCAGCTAGTCCCTTTGAATGTGGATATTCTGGACTACTAGTAACATGTACAATGTCCCATTATTTTGCAAATTTCTGAAACAACTGACTGGTAAATTGGGTACCATTGTCAGAAATAACTTTCTGCAGACTATCATGGAGTGAGAAATGATATTTCAACTTGTTGATAACAGCAGCGAACATTAGATTAGGTGGTAAATCAATCTCAAACCAGTTCAAATAAGAGTCTACCAACATTAAGTAATGCTGATTGTTCCACTGTAATATATCAGTGGCTACTGTTTGACCAAGGTAGTTCAGGAACTTGACTTAGCTAGTTCATTTTGCAAATGTAATTTAGTACTATTGCAAACTGAACAAGAAGAAAGTACTTTATCAATGTCTTGTACTAAAGAAGTCCAAAATACTAGTTCTCTCGCCCTTTTTTGGTAGATTCGGAACCTGGGTGACCATGATGCAATATCTGGATATAGTCATGTTGTAAGGAAGCAGGAACAACAATTCTAGGACCTTTGAAAATAATGCCATCTTCCATCAACATCTCAACTTTGTAAGGCAAATAAGTTTTCACATCATGTGGTACACTAGATTGCTTTGAAGGCCATCCAACATTAATGTAGTGGTTGAGCTTTTGCAAAATTGGATCAGTATTTATATGCTCTCTCAGCTCATCAAGTCTCATGGTAGAAAAATTACACACTTCCATAATGTCAAAGTCAAAATTCTCTGCATGAAGCTGTTCCATTGTATTTCTGGGTGATCTGGATAAGGTATCAGCCAGATAAATACATTTTCCTTTTGTTTAGACCATTTTGAAGTTGTACTTTTGCAATTTGAGCATCATTCTTAGTAATCTTACTGGAGCTGAATGCATAGGCTTCTTTAGAATAGTAACTAGAGGTTGGTGATCAGTTTCAATTTGAATAGCTCGACCATAGATATAATCATGAAACTTTGAACATGCAAATACTATTGCCATAAGTTCTTCCTCAATTTGAGCATATTGCATTTCAGTTTGGGTAAGAGTTCTAGATGCATAGGCTACTGGTCTGCCTTCTTGAAGAATAACTGCACCAAGACCAAATTTTGAAGCATCACAGGAAAGGATTACTGGTTTATTGACATCATAGTATCTTAATGTAGATGAAGTGGCAATTTTCTGCTTAAGGTCTTCAAATGCCTTCTGGTGCTGTTCCAGCCAAGACCATATAATATTTTTGCACATCAGCTCTCTCAAAGATGCTGTCAACTCACTGAAGTCAGGTATAAACTTGCCTAAATATTTGGCCATACCAAGAAAACATTGTAGAGCTTGAACATTATCTGGTGCTGACATCTCAAGAATGACTTCTTGCTTGGATGGGGCTGGTCGCAAGCCGTTGTGCTACTAAATAAATGACCTACATATGTAACTTCTGGTAGTCTGAATTTGCACTTTAGAGGAATGAGCTTTAAGTTCACTTCACATGCTCTGTCTACAACTTTCTTAAGGTTTCTGTCATGCTCTGCTTCACCATTGCCTCCAGCCAATAAATCATCCACTATTATGGCACAAAGATAACCTGAAAAAATTAGCTCCATTGCACGCTTCACTTGCAGAATTTATTCCAAATGGCATTGTGAGGAATCTATGTCTGCCAAATGGGGTACTGAAAGTAGTCAGCAATGAGGATTTGTGATCAAGCATCACTTGCCAAAATGAACTTTTTGCATCCAAGATAGAAAAAACAGTGGCATTTGGTGTTAGGGCTGCAACTTCCTCAACTGTACGAATTGGATGATGTGTGCTCTTTAATGCTTTGTTCAAATCTCTTGGGTCAATACATATTCTGATTTCGTCTGAGCCTTTTTTATGGGCTGTTACCATGGACAACACCCATTCAGTTGCTTCTGTAACTGGACAAATTATACCTTGCTGCACCATTTTATCCATCTGGGCTTTAACTTTATTCTACATAGCTATCGGAACTATTCTTGCTGGTCTGACCACTGGACTGACCTCTGGGTCTAACTTCATTGAATGCACAGCTGGAAGTTTGCCTAACTAGCCATTGAAAACATCAGCATACTCTGAGAAAATAGCTTCAGTAAAACTGGAACTAGGATATGTGCTTATATGATGAACTTATTTGGTAAAAGAAAGCAAATTAATTTTCAAACTGTCTCTGTGACCCAAAAATGACTGCACAGGTCTTCGGACTACATAGAATTACAAGCTGTAGCAGTTCTTAGCCAAATAACATGTAAGCACTACTGAGTCTTTGGTTTGAATTTCTTCACCTCCATAAGGAACAAGTTTCACACAACTAGTGACATTGAGTTGTTCATTAGTACTCACCTTAGCAAATGTGTCTGCTGACATAACATTACACTTTGAGCCAATGTCTACTTTGAGTCGGTAGATTTACCATTGATCTGGACAGTACAAAACACTTCATTCTTTGACAACAAATTTACTGCATCAACCTTTTCACCGATTACTGATACACCATCTACGTAGAAAGTAGAATTGCAGCTGTCTATATGATCAACTTGCTTTTTCGTGTGACCCTTCTTTATAACTGTGTGAGGTTTACTTGAGTTGCAAAACTTTTAAAAATGGTTCCTTTTTTACACTTGTGGCATTGCCGTCCAAATGCTAAGCATTTTTTCTCTTTTAGACTCATGATTGGCACCACAACTGCAACAGTTAACAATAAAGCTTAATTTGGGTTTTGCTGACTCACCCTTGTACTGCACTGAGCATGTCCTTTTCTTAGAACTTGCTGGAAAACTACGGGGTCTCCCAGCAAAACCTGCAGGAGTTGCAGCAACCATGTGCTTAGGCGTGCTTCTGCTAGCCACATATTGCGTGTTGTCTACATTTGTTCTGGAGCCTGCTGAAACCATGCTCTTATCACTTGCAAGCGTACTTGTGTGCCTTTCTGTAACCTCATCAGTTTGACAAATCTCAATAGGTTTGCTCAGTATTAAATCACTGTCATGAAGCAAAATCTTTCTCACTGCAGCACTATTAATACCATGCACAAGCCTGTCTTTTATTAATTCGTCTTTTAAGTCACCAAACCAGCACATTTTAGCTTTGTTTCTTAAGTCAGTAATGTAAGTTGCAAAAGTACCCCCCTGTTTTTTGAGCTCTTGTGTAAAACAAATACCTCTCTAATGTAATATTTGTCTGGGGGTTACATATGTCCCTGAATTTGCGTTTCAAACACTCAGGGTCTTCCCTTGATTCAGCCTGTACAACAATATGGTGATTTTCACCTTCTCCCTCATATACTGCTGGTGGATACACAAATGAACACTCACTTTCAATGTCCTCTGAACCAGCTCTGTGTAGCAAAATGAATGCCCTGGTGCATGCATCTTTGTCAGAATAAGCTGCTTGTATAAAAATATCATACTATTGCTCAATTATTCTCCAGTTCTGTAATATTCTGATCAAACGCCAATGGTGATGGTTTTTGAAATCTACACAAACACACACACATATACATATGCCAGAAATTTATACCAGCACTTGTAAGTATGTCCAATAGCACAACAAGCCTCTGAATAACTGAACTTTGCGAAATAAGTCTCTCAGGCACTGTAATACTCTTGAAATCAGTGTACTGTAAGAAATCACCTCTTATCAGTGTACGAAACATTTCAAAATAACTGCACTGTGTGAATAAACTGGGCAGAAGAAGCTCAGAGTAAGAAACATTTTGAAGTAACTGCACTTTGCAAACAAACAGTACACTTAAACTTTCCCAAAATGGCTGTACTTTGTTAAATAACTCTTTACAGTGCAAGAAACACTCTCTAATAGCGACAGTTTGCGAATAGACACACCTAGCGCAAGAAACTTCAAAATATCTGTATTTTGACTGTATTTCACAAAATATTTGCACTTTGCCCACAAATAAGCTCTTCAGAATAAATGCACAGTAATAAGCACACAATGTAAGCACTTTTACACACTTTGAGATACTTCAAATAACTCTAGTTATGCCCTGAATACAATGCGAAATAGTAGCTATGCCAAAACATAGTACTTTACCAAAAAACATATAGTCGCCTTGCTTTATTTATACTTAATGTGCCCTTTTTGCCTTTATCATATTTGGTATGCTCATTTAATCTTTTTACATGCCCATTATACTTTTCTTGTGCTCATTTTACTCTAAACATGCCAGTTCTGCTTTAAACATGCTCATTTTGTAATTCTGAGGTAATTCCAAACCCCTTATGTGCTTTTCTGATAATTGTTTTATCAAACATCTTAATTTTAAACATTTTGTTCAATTATTAAACCTTTTATGCCTCTCGCTTGTTTAATAATGTGGTTTGTGCCCTTGTAATGCTCTGTTTTATCTTTTTTTTATAAAATAAATCATTTGTGTAAGTTTTCATTACCTTTGGTTCATTCTTGGCCCTTTTTTGTGTTTGTTTCTCTTAGTTTACCTTAACTGTTAACTCTGCACCTTGTAGCTCTGAAAAGCAGTCTCTGGAATCCTGGTTCTGACGCCATGTCGCTCATCCAGTCAGGATAACGTAGACGAGTCTTTGTGGGTTCTGTTCAAGCAGCTTTATTATGTACAAACACATCAGGATTGAGGCTTAATAACTTTAACTTAGATAAACTTATAAACAAGCTATCTATTACACTCCTACATGCTCACTCTCTGGCTGCACTCTCAAAATGGCACAGAAGCTAGCATGCACTTGCTGTTTATATGCACGCGCCGACCTTGAAATGATTCTTAAAGGCACAACACACACACTATTCTACAGTTTTAAATCCTTTAAGTAAAATCATAGAAATTGACACAGCATGCAGTACTTGTAAATGTCAAACTTAAAACTTGTAAAGAAAAATCTAAATTTGAGAAAAAGGAGTGTATTCTAGTTTGTAGGACACATATAACTGAATTGTCACGCTCCAGATTAAGTGATATTTGAGATACCCTATGCACAGCAGTTAATCTAAATTCATTGGTTTATAGCTTTCTAAACTGAGCTGTACTATCCTGTTTAGACAGCGGCATTAAAGACTACATCCAAATATGCTGAGATCAGTCTTGCTTTCATCTTTTCAGTTTATCAAATGCAATGTGTGACCATTTCAGTCTTAAGACTGTAGCTGAAGATTACTGATGGAGGCAGAAGTATAAACAAGAACAGCATGATCTTCCTGTTTTAGGAACTCTAAACTGAGCTAAGAAGCTCTGAAGCACTTTTATTTCAGAAGTGAATTTGTAATGAAACAAGCCAATAGGCCAATAAGCCAGCAAAGGTGTGCCTGTAGTTTTTGATATTTTATTTATTTATTTATTTTACATTTGTTTACCAGGAAAGTCCAACTTGGTATGAGTCCATTTTCAGTGGAGGGCTAGGGAGAAAAGTTCCACAGTACACATTAAACAGAATTAAAAAACTGAAATATTAAGACAATAACAAAGTAGTACAATATGTGAAATACAATAAAAGGAAAAATAAGCAAAATATAAAGCAAGCAATAAAGCTGACCATACATTATACACAAGGTAGAAGGTAATGTGCATGTTACATAAAAGTGCATGACAAATATATAACAGAATAAGTAAGATATATATCAATATATATGAAAAAATAGTTACTCTTACATGTATTTAAACATTGGTTCCTATGTCCATCCTTTATTCTTTTGTATTCCCAAAGTGCATACAGATTTCACCATTCCACCGATGTAGCCTACTGTCTCTGCAGGTAGCTTTATTAAAGAGTCAGAATTCAGCTTTTGAACCCTGCCCTGAAATCCTTAGGTATGAAAACGAGGGACTATAATTTTGACACTGGGAAAGTGTTAAGTACATTCAGCAATACTGTTATGGAAAATAAGAATTTCTTTTTTTGTCACAGAGTCACCAAAGATGATTGAACTGGTTTGCAGTGGCAGGTCAGTAACCATTCAGAATATTCCCAACATCTCAATAGCATTATATTACATTAGGCAAAATTAGTCCATCCATCAATCCATTTCCTTAACTGCTTATGCCGGTGATGGTTGCCATGGTAGCAAGATATGCAGTGCAGACCAGACTTCTTTTCCCTAACAATAATCTCCAGCATGCCTAGAAAGATGCCTAGGCATTCCTAGGTCAGTGGAGAGGTATGACTCCAGCATGTCCTGGATCTGCCCCGGGGCCTTCACATGGTGTGTTGATGACGATGCACCTTCTTTGGGTGTCAGCTATGGGCTATCCTCACTAAATGTCCAATCTATCTCAGCTGTTTCCATCTAGCTTATAATATAAATTAAAGGACAGTAAAGAGGATAATTCATATAAACTAGGAGATATCTTTAGGCATCTCAAAGTGTTATCCAAGTTAGGTTTTATAGGATAAGAAGAAAAAAAATCTTGACATTTTTATTGGAAATGTCAAAGCTTTAGTAAAAGACTAACTGTGGCAACCTTAATGAGATATATGCTTGTGGGTTCTGAAAGTAGTGCTGTTTTGTTAAAGCAAGCAAGTCAGGACTGACTATTGGAACAATGATAACAGGACTAGAATAGTCAAGTAGTAGCATAGTTTGATACTGCTACCTGTTGCAATAGCTTCTATGAAGGGAAAACTACAAGGAAACTGTCGCAGCAAATTTAAGAGTATGTTTGTGCTGGTCATATACAATATATCGATAATGCACTATACAAGTTTTCAGAAGTCTGTAACAACTTGAAGCAGTTTGTGATTTTTTTTTGGAAGATGTGTTTTTAACCCAAACAGGTGGTGAACTGGATCGTTTGTTAGACCATAAGGTATTATGCGGGCAAATCAAGCTAAATGCAGATTCACAACCTAGGTTAATTGGGAATTTATCATTAAATGTTATTTAAACAGGTTATTAGTAAGACACACACAAACAGTATACCCATTACAGATATACTGGACCAGACACATAGACCCACATATGCTGAGGCTCTTAAATGTAATTTTCTAAAACCTTAAAGGCCTGGCAGACATACCACACAAAACAAGTATCCTTAGCCATCTCTAGTGCACTCTGCTAAGACAACACTCACGAAGCATCCTCACAAGGTGACTCAGCCTCTAGGCCCATAAGGCAAACTACCACTCATCACAATGTTTTATTCAAAGAAGATTCTGTTGTGGGATGCACAGATGTCCCAGTCACCAAGATAAGAAAAGACAGAGTCACAGCCAGCTGCCTGTTAAGGGGCCAGGATCTGCCAGATAATGCATTGTCATTGCAACATAAGTGCCACCAGTATGACTCTGTCATAGTCCAAGTGTGTGTAAATGACCTAAGACATACCTCCCTGGTCTATGGAGAATGACATGTTAAAGCTCTCGAACTATGCATCCAAGGCTTATATTAGCCTAGCACGGAGCACTCTCAAATTGCTGCAGGTGCTTTGTATGATACATATTGAAAGGGGTGTTATACTAAATTATGGGCCTGATTAGTGACGGGTATAGAGGGTTATAACCTCCTTTGCTCTTGAGGCGATGCCTTTGCTAATCAAGTGTGCTATGTAGAAAGCCTTCCTTATTACCGCAGACACATGGCAGTCAAAGTTAAGGTCACAGGCTACTTCTGATCCCAGATCTCTTTCTCTTTTCACTTCATAGGTACATATGGTATTGTTGTTAATTTGATAGTGTGAAGGGACACTGTTTTCACCAAAGGAGATGGTGATATATTTCTTTGCATTCAATTTGAGACTGAATTGAGACCACAGTCGTTGGACTCCATAAGACCCTCCTGAAGTATACTGACATAATTTGAGGACTCAGTAATTGCATCCAGTTTGCAGTCATCCACAAACCTGGTCAGCCACAGCCTCTTAGTTTTGGCCTGAACTTCTAAGAAGTATATGCCAAACAGTAGGGGGCCCAACACTGACCCTTATGGTACCCCGTTGGTGACAGGTCTGCTGGTTGATATGGAGGTACCCACTTTGATAGTGTGTGACTGGCTTTTGAACCAGTTGGCAACCCATTTTACAAAAAAGGGGTTTAGATTCAGTTTGCTAAGTTTATCGGTAATGCCTGAGTGTGGGATTGTGTCAAAAGCCTTTGCCAAGTTGAGGTATGCTGGTGCACAGACTTGCCCTTGTCAATGGCCCTGGTCACATTTTCAAAGAAATCCACCAGGTTTAACAGGCTGGATCTGCCCTTGACAAAGCTGAATTGGATTGGATCCAGGGTTTGAAGGTTGCCTATGTCTTTATTTATGAGACCCATGGTGATAACGTTCCATGGATTTACAGATGAGGCTGGTCAGACGTATGGGTCTATAATTCCCTGGGTCTGTTGCTAAGCCACCTTTGTGGAGGGGGAATAACTGTTGCTATTCTCCATTCCAAAGAAACAAAGCCAGTGGTTAGGCTGTGATTGAATAGGGTACTTAACAGTGATGCTAGTTCATGTTTTAGTTTGTTTAGAAAACAGCCTGGGATGCCATCTGGTTCCATAGAGCCAGTGTTTTTCGCCTTAGACAAGGCTTTAATGACCTGCTCTTCAGATATGTGGGGGGGGGGGGAGTTGGAGACAAAGTTTGTGATAAGTTTGGAAGGGATAAGAGAGGGAAATGTTTGCCAAATCTGTCTGCAAGCTAGTTTGCTATCTGCGGGATCAGTGTGTGTGTGTGATACCATTAGTCACCAGTTTGGCACATGCTTCAGTCGTTCCTTTTAGGCTACATATGTAGCTTTAAAAATCCTTATGATCATCCTTGGCTGTGATTGCTAAGTTTTTCCTCAAAGTTAACCTTAAAGGATTTGACATGATGTTTTATTTGCCTGTTGAGGATGAGGAGGGTGCTTTTCCATTGTTGGGGTCCCGCCTTAGATTTCTTAGACAGCAACTTTTTGCATTTGTTGTAAAGTTTGTTGATGCTGCATGTTCGTCAGGGTGGCTTTTTTACTTGGGGCTCTGGCTTTGATTCTCTCTGGAACAGCTGAGTCTATACACTTATACAAGTGATTGTACAGGGATTTAGTGTAAGCTTTGGTGTAGTTACCACTTCCAGACTGGAGTGGGGCTTGGAATGCATTTATACCTTCCCCCAGAAGGGTATAGTTTGCTTTAGTGAAGTTTTTTAGTTTGACTTCACTCTTTGTGAGTTTTGGTGTTAGTGCCAGGTCAAAGGTGAATAAGTTGTGATTAGATTTAACTAATGAGGGTCTAACAGTTGCTTTGGTGCATCTGTTTGTCATGTTAGTGAGGTCCAGATCTAGTATGTTTGTTCCTATTGCTTAGATTTGAACAATTTGTCCCAGAGCATTTGAGTTAACAAAGTCAAGGAACTTTTGCACTAGTGAATTAGGGCTTGAGTAGCTTTCCCATTTGATGGTGGGATAATTGAAATCCCCCACGACCAGTGTTTGGCAATATTTGGATTGACTCCAGTTTGGTCAAGTAGGCCTCATGCACATCATGATCCAAGGAAGGGGCTCTATAACTAGTTAGGACTTGAATGGGGGTCTTACCTACAGTAATCTGAACTTGGAGTAACTCCATGGAGTTGTCCAGTCTAACTAGCTGGGAGGTGAATTTATCTCTAATATAGATAGAAACACCTCCTCCTTTGGTTTTCACATGTTTGTTTTGCTGTCTGAAGGCATGGAAGGAACTGCAGCCTTGCAAGGCCAGAGTACTCTATGAGGCCTTGAACCAGGTTTCTATGACTGCACAGACATCTACATCCTCCAGTGATAGAAATGCTTTCAGGGTGTGCAGTTTTTGGTTTAAGTTCCTAGTGTTTAGCAGCATAACTCTTATTTTGTTATGGTTGGCAATTTTCACGTCAGCAATTTTGTTTTTGAGACCTTACCTAAAAAAGGCACTATGGGGGAGGCAAGATTCCTTGCCAGCAGCCATAAACCTAGTGGTGCCAGGTGCAAACCGTCTCTGGCAAAGCAGCGCCATTTGTCGACCATGTCATTCTAGGCTGACAGAAACTGGATTCCCTTTGAATGACACCAAAAACTAAGCCAATTATTGAAACCAATCATTTTTTGTTTATACTGTGGCATCATTCTAGGTGAGGGTAGTATCCTGCTCAAGGCTAGGGATATACCTGCCTGGGACACATACTTAGAGAGCTCAATAATATCTCTACATATAGTCCAGTGAGGTACACCTTAGGTCGTTCACTCACTCCAACATGAGCTATGACATAATGGTACTTGTTGCCGAGAGATCTGAGTGCATTTAGCTGTACAACCTTTTTTATATGGATGTTCCACCACAGGGTTTGTTTTTAACCTTCACATATATAGGTCTACTTCATAATGTCGACCGTTCAGAATGCCGACTTTCATATGGCCAACACCATATGATCGACATTCCAAAAGACTGACATCCTGAAATAGCACCATTTACCTACCTGCAAGCCCCCCTGCACCCCCCACATCCCCTGCTACTTAAATATTCTCACTCCAAGATCACACTACAGTGCAGGAAAGGGGAATCTAACAGTTCTGCATTGTAGCAGGATCTCCGCTATCATTTGTCGGCCTTTCAAACATTCGCTCATATGGTGTCAGCCATATGAGTTTCGAACATTTGAAAATTCGAACAAATGAAGGGCTCCTATATATATATATATATATATATATATATATATTTGTATTTATATATATATATATATATATATATATATATATATATATATATTTGTATTTATATATATATATTTATATATATATCTGGTGGACCCCAGCCATAAACAAACTCTACAACAAAAGGAGGAAGCTACTACAAGATAGAGCAAAATCCTTAAAAGGTAAGACACCCTTGATCACTATAAGTAAAAAACTAAGAGCTCTCATAAAATCATCCAAAGCAAATTTTGAGAGAAAAATAGCTAAAGACTCAAAAGACAATCATAAGGCCTTCTTTAGCTATGTTAGAAACCTGGGAGGAAACTCCCAGATATGCTCAGAACTAGTTCAAAATGATGTGAAGATTACTGATCCTACAGACATTGCCAACATACTGGCTGACAGGTTCAGTGCAAACTTCTTCCCCCCCAAAAGGAGAGATATCTATACCAAGCGATTGCAGCCCCCCAAACATCTCCAACGCCCAAGTGAGAACTGCTCTCTCCAAAGCAAAAACACAGCATCCATGGGACCTGATGGTGTCCCCGGCTGTGTGCTCCACGAACTCAACGAGGAATTAAACCCACAGCTAGGACAGCTGTTTAATCATAGTCTTACCTCTGGATACGTACCCAGGAGTGGTGCACTGCAACTGTGGTCCCACTTCACAAAGGCGGTGCCTCCACCGACCCTGGAAATTACCGCCCATTAGCTTGACAAGCCTTATCTGCAAAGCCATGGAGAGGATCATAATGGACCTCATAAATAAAGACATAGGGAATTTGCAGACTTTGGATCCATCCCAGTTTGGCTTTGTCAAAGGCAGATCATGCCTTCTAAACTTGGTTGACTTTTTCAAACAGTCACCAAAGCCATTGATGAGGGAAAGGCAGTCCATACAGCCTACCTCGATCTGGCGAAGGCCTTTGATACAATACCCCACTCGGGTATCATTGAAAAACTCATCAGCTTAAATGTTAACCCATACATCACAAGATGGGTTGCAAACTGGCTGAGTGACAGAACCCACAGGGTCAGAGTTGCTGGCGCCATGTCAGACTCAAAGCCTGTCACAAGTGGTGTACCACAGGGCTCAGTCCTGGGCCCACTCTTGTTTGGCATCTACTTTTCCAAGTACAAGCAAACACAGGAGGGTTATGGCTGACAAAGTTTGCAGATGACTGCAAACTGGGCCATAGTAGAAAACACATCTGACACAGATATCCTTCAGAAGGGTCTCACAGAAACGGATAACTGGTGCCAGAGCCATGGCCTAAAGTTAAATGCCAAAAATGCATAGTCATACCCTTCGGGAAAAACAAGGTTACCCTAGCTACCAAATAGGTGGCAATCCACTGAGTACAGAAGAAGTTATCAGGGACCTGGGGACCCAGGTTGATAGTAGTCTGTCATTCGACACCCATGTAGCTAAAGTAGTTAGGAAGACCTTCTACATTGCCCACCTTATCATGAAGGGATTCTCATCTAGATCAAGGGAGGTCATAGTCTCCCTATACTCATCACTCATCAGACCAATGATTGAGTACAATGCCCCATTCGAATGTATCTGACCCGACACTTGCAGCAGCTGGAGAGGCCACAAAAGTTCCTCACCAAAAGGATAAAGGGTCTCAAACATCTGTCCTATGCTGCCCGACTGAAAGAACTCCAGCTCTATTCAGTCGCCACGCTTGCTCAGAGGTGACCTTTGCCTAACATACAAGGCCATGTCAAACCCAGATTTGATGAATATGCTTCACCTCAAAAAATCTAGATCCGTCAGAGCCACAAGGGCGGGCCTTAAACCTCGACACCGCTATCCATAGGACGGGCTGGAGGGATAGATTCATCAGCCAAAGACTCCTATGCTGTGGAATAAAATCCCGGTATATGTGAGGCAGAGCACCTCGCTGGCCTTGTTCAAGAGAAATCTTGACCAATGGATGGGAGATCGCAGATATACCCCAGGGATTACCTCAGTGTCACTGCTCAACAGAGGCACAGCAAAATAATGGGTATAGTTCCCCATACTAAAGGGGTGGCGTAAGCCACAAAACTATGGGCTAGGCTTGTAAATGCCCTCGGGCAGATAGCCTAGTATGAACCTATGAACCTATGAACCTATATATATATATATATATATATATATATATATATATATATATATATATATATATATTTACTATCATAATTTTGAACATGTTTGTAACAGTACTTATGTACATGAAAAACATTGTCAAAAGTTATGATAGCGACTGAGAAAAAGAACTAGCAAAAAAAATGACAACAATTCGATTTTTTGAACATATCACCACATCTGGTGTCATACAACACACATTTTGCATGGGGGCAAGCCCCCTTGCATCCCCCACACCCCCTGCCACTTATATATACAAACTCCAAGATCACACTACAGTGAGGGAAAGGGTACATTTCCCGATCCTCACTGTAGTGCGATCTCTACTCAATATGCTAAATTCCCAACAGCGAATGCACAAAACCATTAACTGTTGTGCATTCGGCATGTTTTTTCCCACATACAAAACTTACTTTCAGATATCCATTGTCGCACACTTCAGCTGGGACATTTTGATGGTACACCTATATATATATATATATATATATATATATATACACACACACACACACACACATGGTTTACCTTTACATGTGCGTAATGCACATGAGTGAAATACAAAAGTCCGAAAGGACTTTTTCAAGTTTTCGGAAGGCCGAAAACAGAATGCATTAAATGTGCAATGAGCGAATGCACAGAAACATTTGCTCATTGCAGATTCGGCATTTTTGTGTGAGGTGCACTATAGTGAGGATCGGGAAGTGGACCCTTTCCCCACTGTAGTATGACCTCGGAGTTAGAATAATAAAGTAGGGTGGGGGGGGGGGCAGCCCCTGCATTATGCTTTGTCTTTGAACTGAAGTTCAAAAATCAGCAAATTTGGTTTTCGATTTGCTGATTTTCGAAGTTTGGTGCAAATCAGAATGACGTGTATGTGAGTGTGTGAAGTGGTGTTTGTTGTGTGTTTGTGTGTTTAGTGCGACCTCAGAGTTAGAATATATAAGTAGGGAGAATGTGGTTGGCACAACTCCCCATGTGGGGGGTGCAAGGGGGCTTGCCCCCCTGCTTATAGGTAGGTTAAGTGTGTTTGTGTGTGTTGTTATGTTTGTTTAGTTAGGTAGGTGTATGCGTGTGTGTGATTATGTCCTGGTTTGTGTGTGTGTGTGTGAATGGTCACGATTGTAGTATTCATGATTGTGGGTTTTTGTGTATGTGGTTTTTCAACTATTTAGTCTCAAAATACTGAAATTCGACATTTCAGTATTTCAAGATTGTATAGTGAATCTATATATATATATATATATATATATATATATATATATATATATATATATATATATCTATATCTTTTTTTTTTTTTTTTTTTTTTTGATTGTATGTGTAGGCAATTTTAGTATACTGACCTTGCCTACAAAAAGGCACTGTGGGGGAGGAAGTGGTCCTGGTCAATATACAGAAGCCACAAGAAGAGAGGTATAGGCCATCCCTAGCAAAACAGCTAGGATTGTCAATCATGTTTTCCTAGGCTGATACATACACTAGATCCCCTTAGAATGATGTCTGTCACACTACCTGAATTAAGCTTCAATTATTTTATGTAAGACCATACCTGTCAACTTGCAGACATTAAAAATAGAGCAAAGGCCCTTGCAAAGTAGGGACATCCAGATAAAAATTCATACACACATACAAACAAATATTTCAAGCACAGACATTAATGCCCTTCTAGCTTGCCAATATACCAAAACACTTGTTCCCATACTAAATGTCCAGGCTGTTCTTAACAATATCTAAACTAGTACTTGCTTTAATGTAATTTGGTAGTCTGTTCCAACAATCAGCTATTCAGACATCTAATTAGCATAAAATTAGAATTTCTAATAGCACATAACTCTTCCTGCTTCCAGTAGAAATGTGGGATACTACTCAGAAACACATTTAAAAAACAGAGGGTGACAAAATAATGGAAAATATAAGCGCATTATCAACGAGACAGTGTAAAATATGTAGACTTCAATGAACTGTCTTGCAAAATTCTATCACACAAGGTCATTTATTTTTTGCTTCTGATAAAAAAGATGCAAGATGTGTGTCACCTTTCTTTAAATTATTGGTACTGCTGTTATGTTGGTGAGGTAGTGTATTTTTCTGTGTACTAGACATCTTCAAAAATCATATGTGAAAATACCAAATATTAATTCTTGGATTTTTCTTATTTTCCCTATAGCTTTTACACCAAATATTCTAGATACATTCCAAATATCTAAAATAAATATACTTAAAGAAGAAACATTACTCTTTTGGCATCAACGTATAGAGAAAGGGAAAATTCTAACAAAGGAACAGATAATTTATAATTATAATATATATAAAGACAATTGGCTGTTTTTACAAAATCTAAGGCATTTTCTTATAAATAAAATAGAACAAATGCAACCTTCAGTTAGACATGAAGCCCCAAAACTCATTGAATACCTTATTCTTATCACAAAACAGCCTTATCAGGGTACAGGTTATTTGTCTAATATCTATAAAATTGTTAAAAACAAAAAACTATCATGAAAAATCATACTGGGATTATTATACTTTAATAAACAACCATCCTCCAGTTGAAGAAGAAAAAAGTAATATTCTAAAATCTTCCAAATTTTCTACATTATCAAAATACTGGCAATTATTCACTTGGAGATATCTACACAGAAGTTTCTATACACCACATAGGTTAGCCAAAATGTATTCTATTGAAGATCAATGTTGGAGATGCCATACCAAGATAAAAGCAGATTGGCAGCATGTTTTTTATGAATGTATATGTCTCAATATGTACTGGAAATCCATGAATTATTTTTTTCAGACTGTTTATAATGATAATTTTCAATTAACAAAGTCTTTAATTTTGTTCAACTCTCCTATTCCAAACTGTGTACCAAAAAAAGACACTAAAATCCTATGGTCACTATTGGCAATTTCACGTAAAATCATAACTATACACTGGAAAAATGAGGCTTCGCCTACGTTCAAGGAATTTGAGACTTTAACAACAACAGTTGCTCACATGGAAATATTAACAGTAAAGAACAGAACTAAAAGATCTACTTCTTACTATTACTCTTGGATGAAAGTACTGGAAATACTTGAAAATATCGAAGAAGATATATCATCTTATGTTTCTAACTTTATATAATATAGAATTTCAATGTTATTTGCATAGACACCAATGTAAATAGTTATATAATGGTTTGAAGTTAGTAATGTTTTAGAATTGTAAATATGTTATTTATCTTTATTTCATGTAATGTTTAAGACATCTTATTTGAAATAATAAAAAAAAATATTTAGTGAAAAATCATATGTGAATAGGAAGGATTCAGAAAATGTGTGAAGAGGTAAATCAAGCCTGAGAAAGTGGACATGACACCAAAAATAAGGACATCCTATGCAAAGGTAAATTGGGCCTGGAAAAAATGAATTTTCCTCCAAACCAGGGAAAATTCAAAGGTCTGTATAGGAGTAAGCAGAAATATATGCTTTACTCTATTGCATAATGGCATAAAACAAAGCTGGATATTTCTGTCATGGCACACCATTGCATACTCATAACACGCACATGCATTTTACTCTGACAATTACAGTGGGAAAATAAATAATGAAACTTTACAGCAAATAGCAAATCTGTCATCAAATTTTGACAGCTAGGGATCTTTCCAATAAGTAGCATATCCCTAATTCATATGGCAACTGACTTCTGCTGGTATGACATAATTTGCATAGTCTGTTTAATATACTTTGAGGTTTGAATTATGTTATGGCTTTGGCAAGTGTTAGTGTGCTGATTAGATTTTAGGAACCAGTAATACTTTGTCATGTTTTCTCTACCACAGCTAATACATGTTGCAGAGGAATGTTATGTGTACTTCGCTGATGGACATCTATCTCCATATTGCAGAAAAATGGACCTTATCACTGATTCAGCATGAATCATGTTTGATGTCCTTCTCAGAAACAGCAAATTTTGCTTCCATAGCAAATGCTTGCAGGAACAACAGCAATTCATACTAACAATTTTCTAAACTCTTGAAACAGGAGACTATCATTCAAGTATTTTGGCAGTGTGTGAATTAACTGAACCATCTGACTCAATACTTTCTTGTACAAAAATACTTTGCCAGCAGAAGACAGAAATTGTCATAGATGGTAGGATTCTAAATTACAATTATAAAAAGTATGCAAGACAATACCACTTTTTAAAAATTGCATATGTTTTGTTAGTAATTTCAAAATGTTTTATTGCTTTAAAGCAGTTTATTGCATTTTGTATTTTTTTAATTGTATACTTTTCTGAGCTATATTTTCCTACAATATACTTTCAATTTGTTATATCTTAGTATTACTTTATGGCTTTTTACAACCATACTGTAAATTGTAAAATGTTTTACTACATGGCGCATGATGATTACACGCTAAAAGCTTGCTTTGTATCTTTATTTTTTGTTTTGCATCTAGTTGCACCCACTACCTGTTGATTATTAACCCCCTCTTCAGTCATTCCTCAACACCAGGATGAGGGTCATCCAGGAGAGGGCCATCATTCAGACAGCCATCATGGTCAGTTGAAGGTTTCATTACTTTAGTTTCCTCAGCCCTAACAGCTCACATCCAGCAAGGCAGTAGGAGTGACATGCAGCAGGTTACCCATGGAGGCTGTCCCCTCACTTCTGCAAGAGGCATTCCATCCAAGCGGTTGTGCCTCCCTTCCCGGTGCAAGTGGTGACTTCCCTGGTCTCCACCAAGGAAGACTACACCATCTGCTGTACTTCTGAGTGCATACAAACCCCTCCAACTCCCTGGGTGAGGAGAGCAGGCCATGCCCCTTCACTCTATCTCTTTCTCCTGCATGCCTGGCTCTATCAGTGTTTGGGCTAGTAATAAAACCAGAGCTCTATAAATTTCTCAAGTATATAATAGTTTGGCTGTGATCTGAGATCTGATAATGTTTTGTATTGTTACAAACCTATAAGATTAAACTCCACAGTTTCTGCAGCAACATTTTTATAGTATATCTCCAATTGCAATATGCAACAACACAAATTATCAGCTATAATGATTAACTTACAGCATTTTTACAAATGTAAATCAGATTATTTGTAACTGCTCATACAAATTAAAAAAAAACAGCAAAAGAAAAAAAAAATAAATCCCCCAGCAGTTCAGATTGAAGTACCAAAAAATTCTTATGCTGCAATGAATAAGGATTATGATAAAATGTGGGAGAAATGACGAGTTTATATTAATAAAGCAATAACTTCATGTAACATCAAATGCAGGGTGAAGTAATGTTTCTCTGCTCAAGAGAAATATACACATTTCTGGTGTGGAAAATTAAGACTTTCCATTCTTGTGGCAGGAAATTAAAAAAGTAAAATACAGTCAATGACAGTGGAAGTAGTAAAGGCAAGAACTTCAACAAAATCACAGTTTTTAAAATTATGACTGCAAAAGTAAATATATAGAGAGGGAGGTAAAAGACAAAAAAGTTAAATTAAGAATGCTCAACCACGTGTCCATGGTGGTGAGGAAATCCTTCTACATGGCTCAGCTTATAAGTATGGACATGGCATCCAGATCTAAGACGGTCATAGTACCAGTATACTCGGTGATCATCAGACCAATAACTGAGTACAATGCACCCTTTGGCATGTACTTTGCCAGGCACCTATAAAAGCTGGAGAGTCCTCAGAGGTTTCTAACCAAAAAATACAGGGTATAACCAACATGTCATATCCAGACCAAATTTATTTTATTTTATTTATTTTACATTTGTTTACAGGGGGTGTCTGACTGAGCCGAAAAGGCCCTTTTTCAGCAGAGGCCCGGGGAGAAAAGCTCCACACAGAAAAATAATTACAGATACATTTAGATATTTAAACATGATCAACATACACACAAATTACAATAGACATGTTTTACAGTGGTATGCAGCACATCAACAGTTACAGTGGAGAGAAGAAACAAGAAAAATTTTATTTAAAAATAAAGGTAATTAACAGATTTTGTGGTATATAGCTGAAATTTGGAACATAGGTAGAATACATACATAGTACATAGGTACAGTACATACATTGTACATTAGCCAGTGTTTGTGAGTAAGAGTGATAACTATTATCAAGTACTCTAGGCTTAGTATGTGTACCTTACCCACTTTCACTAGCCTGGGGAGCAGTCATGACACTGCCAACTTTGCTTGAAATGTTGCCTAATGAGGTTTTTTAAAGGAGGCTTTGGATGATGTGTTTTGTATGCTAGTGGGGAGAGAGTTTCATTTTTTAGCCACTGAACTACTAAATAGTGTGTCTCCAACGCTATTACAGCTATTATAGCTGTTGGTGACTTCTAGTAGTAGTTTGCTTGATGATCTAAGAGGGCTTTTGGCTGAGTGATGTTGTACTAGGTTTTTTAATAAAAGCCCTATCACTGTATTCATTTCCTACTGATTACTGTGGGGTGATCTGTGCCTGACCTACAAGGTAGTGTCTGGCCCCGCCCTGATGGAAATGTTGCATATTCACAAAATTAACTGCATGAGGGTTACCTACTCCAACGATCTAAACCTGATATCTGACATGAATAGTTCATGGTGGAGAGACAGATATGCATCCCAGGGATTGCACCTTCTCTGGAATAGGCTTCCTATTCAGATGAAGCACAGCCCTTCCCTAACTATCTTCAAGTGCAATCTGGACCAATGGATGGGACATTTCAGATTCATTCCTGGGGTGGCACCCATGTCACGTATGGACAAGGGGAGCCTGTAAAAATTGTGAAAATCCCTCTTGCTGACCCTTGTTATCTTTCCCCAGGGGAAAGAAAATTTTGTAAAATCTGGGTAAAACTGGCTAGGCTTGTAAAGGCTGTTGAGCTGTTAGCCTAACAATCTCCCATGAACCTATGAACCTCAATATTATGGCTGCAAATTGAAATATGATGAGAATGAAAAAGAAAATTTGGAGATGTATAAAATTTCACTACAGTAAATAAAAAATAATTTTATGATGATGCAGAATTATTTATGCTGGACAAAAACTAAATTCATATTTTGGTAAATGAATTAATTTCACTGATATGCCTGCCAATTAACTGTTGAGGATAGTAAACCTGTGACAATGGAAGAAAACTATGTAAGTAGGTGAAAATAAGAATTTCCATTTCATGGCAGCAAACTGAAAGATGGAAAGGATATAAAACTAGTTGTACTGTAAGGTGGCATTGATCTGTGCACTGTGGCTATAAATTCAGATATGCATACAACATAAAGCAATATCACAGGAATAAGTATATAACTATGAAATCAAAAAAGAAATCCCATAATTCTAACTGCAAATGACACTGTGTACAGAACATAAAAGTTAGGGTTGTGTGAACCTCTTGATATCACCCTGTACAATTAAAGCATTTCTACAAAGACTGCCTAGTTTTACAAAATCAAATGACCTAGGCTTGTAGCATGTTTCTTTATAAAACCTAGTATTATACAAAACAATCCAGTGTACTCGAACAGATCATTCATGTCTCCAGCCCCAACACAAGAAAATACAAAATGTTTCTAATTTATTCTCCACCACCCCATTTTTAGGCATACTACCTGAAACTCTCCATGTAAAGTGCTGATCACCGATTCCTCCAACCTGCAAGATATACATTTTAAATACTGATCTGTTTTAAAGACTGGCCATGTCATGTGCTCATAGATTAGCCCCATCATTTGCTCATCTGTGATTGCCATCTATTATGATCTGGTGGCTTATAGTTCTCTAAAATTCTTTTTGAAACTTACACAGATCCCTAATCGTCAGTGTTTTATTGATGGCTGGACCAGTGATTGATAGGGCAGCTGTCTAGCTTAAAGAAGAATGCCCTTTAAAAAAAAATATATTTTTTTTTAATTAAAAGAAGATTACTTTCCCAGCCAGCCAATTCCAGGGCGATGCAAGTGGACTCCCTTGCACCTGCCTGTGGGCGCCTTTGTTCCAATTGTTGGATGTGCCCAGTTAGGTACATATCAAAGGAGGCATTGTACTCAATGATAGGTCTAATGAATGTTGAATACAGTGGAACAATACCCTACTTGGACTTAGATGCCATACCTTTGTTTATAAGTTGCACAACATGGAATGATTTCTTCACTACTGTAGACACATGATGGTCTAAGACTAGATTACTGTCTATGTGTGTCCCCAAGTCCCTAACTAATGAGTCAACTCTTAGGGGTGTGTTGCAGGGGGTAGATGATTTCCTAAAGGATACTACTATACATTTCGTGGCATTTAGTTTTTAGTCCATTTCTCTGACACAAGTTATTTGTCTATATCGGCCCTTCCTGGAGAACATTAGTGTCAGTAGAGGATGAATATAAATATTATTTAGGTTCATGGGTAAGTACTAGGCTAGCTGCCCTTTTGGGCCATTTTAAGCTTAGCCAGTTTTCCAAAGATGAGAATCAAACCATATACCTTGTGTATCTGAGGTAAACACCACAACGATTATGGCAACCCCCAACATAATAGTTATGATTGCATGTAAGCAAGCATTGCCATATAGTACAAAATCACATTTTGCATAGTCATTCATTAATATTTTACTCTCACTACTGGGCACACATAGGATTACTGCAGAGAAACAGGAGTAAACTAGATTGAAACCTACAATGTTCATCCTAGTTGACAGGAAACAGCTAAACCTTTGGCACAGGATGGATGATGAGCTATCTATTAAATGCAAACTCACTTTTATATATGTTATTACACAGGCATATTTGTACATGTTTTTACACAAGAGCTAATGGGTACTAGCATAACAGGAGTAGAGAAAGTTGGATTACTAGTCTGATTCATTGCTTGCCATTATTTTATATCAGGATACCATGTTACTAAAATAAATGATTAACTGATACAACTAGTTAACATAGAGTAGCAATTCAGCAGACACTTGTATTCCTGACTTAGCAGTTACAGGTTGATTAATGTCAGAGATTCATTTTTTTATGATTGTCATTATTACCTTTTTGCCCCTTGCTAAATTAACAGACTGTGAAAGAACAAATACACAATATGAACAGAGCTGAAAAGAATTCACGCGAGAAGGTTCATAACATTGTACTGCTATTGTCAAAAGTAAGTGTTAGGTATTTATGTATTTCTCATTTGAAGTATTGTGGATGCTGATTGAATGAGCAAGTGTGGTGGAAGATTTCTTAAACGTGGTATGCAGTGCTGAAGTTAGTGAAAAGTGAGGTTCATGCTAAATTCCCAACAGTACCTTATAGCGACAATATTAAAGAAATTAAAAGGAAGTGGTTACAATAATGTGGGGAAATACCCTTTGTGTCAGGTCTCATCTACATTCATGCTACAAATATCCTGATATCCTGAATATTTACCAGTTCACATTATTTAAACTACTTCACCAGTAGCAAAACCATTCCCACAGATTAGTCACTTGGGTATAAGTCCTGTCACTGTTTCTGGCATTACAGTTCTCATTTTCTGATTAGTGTTTTATGATATGGTCCTGTACAAGGGTAAGAGAACTTTGTAAAACCATTACTGAAACTTGTCATTGGGTGATGAGAATAGCTTCACCCTCTTTACACTGCCCTTCTTTCTGGCTTTGGGGCCTTTCTGAGTCCTATTCCATTTGTGTTTCTTCTCACCATAGATGGATTAGACTCATGTGCAACTCTCATTGTTTTTAATTTTAAATGCTGGAAAAGCATTAGCATTTAAAGGGCACAATCTGTTTCTCCAACACAAATATAGATACACAAGATGGTACCTACCAAAAGTTGACAAAACGGAATGGTACTCATGGTGGGTGATTTGTATCTATATGATTTCAACATAAAATAAGCTGTAATTTAAGATGGCACCGATTAGATATATTGGGTTTTAAGACATATTCTGTACATGGTGAGCAATTGAAAATAGCAGGTTTAAGGAGTTAGTAATATATCAGAATTGGTTTATTTACATTACGGTTTTCTTTTTTCAGCATTTGTTTTCTTTTCAGCATTGATCAGTTGTATACCAATTTAGCATAATCTTGAATTTTTTAAGGAAACACCACTTGTCTAGTTAGCGAATCTTTGCTAAACTGTGCATAAAACGTGAGTGCATATTTTATGGGGATTATTATTATAATCATTGCATTATTCCAACGTTGTGCTTAGTCTGTTTCTCTTCATTTGCTTTTACTTCAGATTATTACATTATGTATTTGTTGGAAACTGTTTTGGAATTTGAGTGTTATATTGTTGTATATGTGGCTTAATTTGATGTCATTTAATTTTTTAGAAGAACTGAAATAAAGGTTTGTTTTTTCAAAAACAGTGAGATCCATGGTTGCAGGAAGGTGGACCAAGATCGTAGAGCTTTTTATATTTTGGAAACTTTTTAAATTAGGATGTCTGAAGCACTTCAACTTTATTAAATAGAGTCCACATTAAACAGCTGGGCTAAAATTATTCAATTCTGCATGTTTATATGATAAGGCTGTCTTTTTACATACACTATGCCAATTGCCAACATTGTTAACAGATGAGTGCATAAGTAATAATTTATTAAGTTCCAGTTTTGAACTGAGATTTGCCTTATATTTAACACATAACAGGTGGTTCAGTGCCAAACACCATTGTATCATTTGTTATAGATTTTCTCACCTTCTTTCACTAGCTGCTCATTCAGCTATAGCTAAAAATGTCCTAATTCCTAAACTGGAAGCAGTGGAATCACCTGTGAAATGATGATTATTTCTTATTTGTTTTGCTTTTGTTTTTACTGGGTATGTCCAACTGGGTTTAGTCAAAAAATCCTTTTCATTGGAGGCCCAGGAAGAAAACTCCAAAATATTGCAAATATTTTAAACATTCAGCAATATACTTGAACAGACATTAAATACTATTCATAAGCACTATTACACATACATTTGATAATTAAAGTACATTCATATGAAAGTAGAGGCAATTACTACAGTATAAAGGATACTTATGCATTAGTAGACAGTGAACACTGAGCTTTTAAAGAGACGTGTTTGTGGCTTTGTCAGATAGATAATAGATAATGTTAATATTGTAGTTAAGAGGTGGGGTATTAAGCAGGTTCAGATATAATTATATATGACTATCATACAGTTTATATTAGAAGTATAGAACTGGGTGAGCAGTATCACAAAACAATGTATACACTGGGAGATGCTAGTGTGACAAAAGAAGATACTGTCAGCACAGATAGCTGGAATTTTGTAAATAATTATATGCCACTGGGGAATATTGAAATGATTTATACAAGATGATTTGTGTTACAAATGTATTAAAACTGTATGTCATGTGTATATCAAACTGCTTGTACAGAAGTGTGTATTGAAAAAGGGTCTACTTTTTTCGTTGAATCTCATTTCACTGAATTTCATTTCACCCCGACCACTTCGCTGAAACCTCAAATTACTGAAAATTCATTTCACTGAATCTCATTTCACTGAAATGCAGTTAGTATATATGGCACTGTGTAGAGTACTGTAAGGCAAGTAGAAGGTATATGCCCTTTTCCCCACTGTAGTGCAATCCTGGAGTTAGTATGTATAGTTAGGGGGGTGTGGGGGACATAGCCCCCCAGTTAGTTTGAGTACATATTGTCTTCTGGAGAGAGTTAGTCATTGGTGTTGCAACTATGCATGTCTAGTGTTTAAAAAGTATTGTTTTAAAGTTTTTGGTAAAATACAATATAAAACAAACAAACCACACACCCCAATGTGGGGGGCTGTGCCCCCCACCTCCCCTAAATATATATACAAACTCCAGGATCGCACTACAGTGAGGAAAAGGGCATATACCTTTTACTTGCCTTACAGTACTCTACACAGTGCCATATATACTAAGTTCAGTGAAATAAGATTCAGTGAAATGAGTTTTCAGTAATTTGTGTTTTCAGCGATGTGGTCAGAGTGAAATGAAATTCAGTGAAATGAGATTCAACGAAACAAAGTAGACACATTGAAAAAGTATTTGTAGAGTACTGTGTTTGAAATGTAACCACAGTGTGCCCTACTGGAAGAGAACAGAAATGTACCTGCACTATTATAACTGTTTAAAAGTATATGCTTAACAGAGGAAACAGGAGGTTAACCGCACTCCAGTAATCTTTAGAAAAATATTTGAAATTAAATCACTTTATAGGCTATTCCATAAAGAGGCTATATCTCAAGTTTTCAATGCAACTAGTTACACAAAGTCTGTACTAGAAAGCTTTATATTGTCTTTGGAGTGAACTAATTGCTACTTTACTAGCATGAAGGAATGTAATTGTTTTATGACTTCCAGCATCTGCCAAAGATCTGAGGAAAAGCCTTTGTCTGTATATTTTTACAGGTAGATGCTAAATGCTGCAAGCTTCTAGCAATGGGATTTTGGCCTTGGAACTAGAAATCAGATGACCAGAAATTATGTCATTCTGCAAACTATCCCACCAGTAATATTTTAGATGTTAATTTGAGAAATCTCTTAGTGAGATAGCACATCCTGCATTCTGTCTTGAACCTTATGACAACAATAAGAACCATTCACCACATCTGCCTTGCTCTGTTAGTAAGTTCTTAGATTATATAGTATAATTGTCTTAGATTCGGTCAGGAATATAGTGAAGCTTAATTTAGATATTTTTCTTTATTTATTTGAGACTGTCCTGCAATGTTGTTTTAAATATTTCCTAGGGTTTTGAACTCTGATGTCACTGTGAATATATATTTAGTATTGTCTTGTTCTTTTATTATTTATTATTACATATATTTAAACCTTTAATTGTGGCTGATCCTTGTAGAAATATTTAAGTTTTGAGAGTACTTACATATTTACTTGGTGACACTGTGTGGGCCACTCCTAACAGCGTTGCTCTTGGTCGAACTACCATTTGTATTAATAATAATATTACACAGTAAGATTAGATACCCTTTTTAAGGGCCTTAAAGTAGCTGATAAGGAGTGACTGGTGGCAGTAGAAACTACCTTATAGTCTGGGCAGGAGAAAGCATAGTTAGTAAACCTGTGCCAGCCTTTCTCAGGGTTGTGTGTTTGTGTGTGTGTAAATCAAATGTCAAAGAGTGTGTGTGTCAGCTACATGAGCAGAAACACAAAGCAGTGGTTGGACAGAGAGGGTGCTGGACATCTTGCCTTGGTCACTCAGCAGAGATCTCAACTCTATAGGTGTGCCAGTGTGGATTCTTACTGGGGATCTGGAGAAAGAGGGAGAAACAGCCCCAGACTGACTGTGGTCTCTGTGTGGTATTAAGGGAAATTGCACTTGATGCAGAGAGCTGCATCTGGAAATATTGTGTGTGTACCTGTTATCCTCACAGTGAACATCCCCCACTGATGCCAGTGGTGAGGATTGAGGCTCATTGATTACTGGTCCAGTGGAGGGTCATTACAGCTGGTAAGATTATTCAGGTATGGATGAAGACTGATTGTGGGGTATAGGAATTGGAATGAAGAGAAATAGATGAAATGGCAAGATGAAGGTAACATTGGCATTTATCATGGAGATGTACAGGAGCAAATTCATTGATCTGATAGGTGAAGTTTAAGTTGTGTTTTAAATGAGTTTGCATTCTGAATAGATTTCAGTGGTAGTGAGACATGGTTAGGGTCGCCACCTGTCCCTCTTTACACAAGACAGTCACTTTTTGGGCAGTTGTGTCCTGTGAGAAAAATATGAAAAATGACAAATGTCCTAAGAATTTAAGGCAAGAAATATTTCCCAAGTTTTCACTAACAGGTGAATAAAAGACTATTTTTGTATTTGAAAATCTTTAATATTATGTGAAACAACAGAAACAACTCACATTCTATATGGGTGAGCTTCTAGTTTGGCAAAAATGTGAAGTCCAGTCTTTTGTGCTGGTCGCAAGTACTGTTTGTCCTTCAAACTATTGTGTTTCCCTAAAACATTTGCCATTGTGTGCATTTGAAAAAGTGGCAACCTAGACATGGTTCCATAGTTTAACTGCACTATTTGAATGTAGATAATCACCTGCAGCATTACATGATTTAGTTATAGTGATTAGTGATTTTTCTCTGGAGCATAACATTCCATTGAGTAAGTAGTGTTGTGTTAAGTTGTTAAGGGCTGAGCAATTTTCTGGCTTATAGAGAAGTCTGTATGTTGTAGTTAGCTATGAAAGTGCTAAGTGGTGTGGTAGATCCAACCAGTTTAATTCTTTGAGGGCTAGCAGCGGTGTGTTCAGTTTTATAGTTTACATAGGTACATAGGTGTTTACTAGGCTAACGACCACATGGGCCTTTTTAAGCCTAGCCATGCATCTCATATCTCTGACAAGTTCTGATACCTTTGATAAGTGTAAGCATGGAACTGGGAGATGAACCATTTACAGGTTACCTATTTGCATTAGAGATATAGGTGCCAAACCATGGAAAAATTTCTATTTTCCCATCCAGTTGTCCAAGTTGCACTTGAATTGGGTTAGGGAGGAAC
This sequence comes from Protopterus annectens, assembly GCF_019279795.1. Taxonomy (NCBI): domain Eukaryota; kingdom Metazoa; phylum Chordata; order Ceratodontiformes; family Protopteridae; genus Protopterus; species Protopterus annectens. The sequence goes on along the minus strand of NC_056728.1, from coordinate 1,337,903,362 downwards.
TCTGCTTCACATGGATGGGGTGCCTGTTCCATAGATGGGGTAGTCTCTGAGATACATACCTATCTCTCCAGCAGGTCCTATTTATATCACAGGTAAGGTTTAAGTCTTTAGAATGGGTAATTCCGGTGCTGTTTGTTTTGTGGATATGCAGGAGGTCCATCAGAGTGGGGTCTGACAATGCCCTGTATGCCAGGCATAGATCTCCCCTTAAAAGCCTGTAGGAGACAGAATACAGGGATAGGGCCTTGAGGTGGTCTGCATAGGACATATTACTTATGCCCTGTATTCTTTTAGTGAGGAACCTCTGTGGATGTTCCAGTTGTTAGATATGCCTGGTTAGGTACATACCAAAGGGGCCATTGTACTCAATGATAGGTCTGATGAATGCTGAATACAGTGGAACTTCCTTAGACTTAAATGCCATACCTTTGTTTATAAGTTGCACAACATAGAATGAACAAAAGTATGGTACTGCAGATTTGGCTATTTTTATTATATCATTGCTCGTGTTTCAATAGACGCGAGACGTGAAGCTTAGTGAAGATTGAGGCAGCATGCAGAAGAGATGGCAGTAAAAAAGCCGAAGTTATACGTCTTCTGGCTATATTGATGAGATAGTTTTTACACAACATAATGTACCTACTTCTTTTTTGTACTAAGCTTTTTTGACCACATGTGACACGTGGTGGGCAGATTTCACCTGGTCATCTTTGAAGACATCTAGTAATTTTAAACAGTTTACTTCTTCTATTATGGTGTTGTTGGCAGAGATTAAAGTGGGTAGTGCTGTTCTGCAAGATGTGTTATGGGGTGAAAAGTAGTAATTTAGTTTTTTAGGGTTTAGAAGTAGTTGTAAATTATTTAGTCATGTTTTAATCAATAAGAAGTATTGTTGCATAAGGTCTTGAGATTTAGAGAGAGAGTTGGCAAAGCAGATTAGGGTTGAGTCATCAGCCTACTAAACTAGGGTAGCATTTTTTTGTAGTAGCATAGAAATGATAAATATGTTGAAAAGTATGGGTCCTAGTATAGATCCTTGTGAGACACCAATCCTTACTGGCAAGAAGGTGGAGGAATATTTTTTTTATTTCACTGCTTCTGCTCTATTTGAGATATGTCTCTGGAACCATTGCAGAGGAGAGTTGGTAAGCCCTAAGGATGAGACTTTATGCAAGAGTTTGTGGTAGGAAAAATTATCAAAAGTTTTTGATAAGTCCAGAAAGATGGTGGAGACTAGGTTTCCAGCATTTCTGTGGGTGCTGACAACATTAACAAAATTCAGAAGAGCAATTTTTGTGCTATGAAGCCATGTTGGGTTGAAAACAGAAGCTCGTTATTTATTAAATAGTTGTTTATGAATACATTTTTCTAATATGTTTGATAGGGGAGAAAAAATGGCAATTGGCCTTGAAAGATCTGTATTGATTCCACCTTTGTGCAGTGGAATAATGAATTATTTTTTTACATAGTGAGGAATCTTTATTTTCAGATATGGGATGATTTAATAGAATTGAAACTGGATATGCAAAAGCATCAGCTGCCATTTTAAGATACTTGTCAGGTAGACTGTCTGGGGTAGTTGAAGTAGGCTTTAATTTCTGAGGTGTTTTTGATGATATCTGTGGAACAGGTTGGAAGGACAAATGTTGACAGAGGTTATGTGATTGAAAAGGGACCTCTAGAGCTTGATTAGACACTAACTGTACAGTCTGTACAATGTGGGTGTTGAACTGGTTGGCTATGGTATCATTTTGTTTCTGTGTGTTTGGTGTTGTTGTGTAGCTCGTCCTAGGCTTAACAGTTTATTAAAACTGAACAGAATTTGTAAACCTTCAATTCTTTTTAATGAATTGGATTACTAAAAAATGAAACCAAGTGCACTTGTTTCAGGGTTGTCGGTTAATTAATTAGATCTTCCTGTACTGTACAGTAACAAATTATAAACATTTTAACATGTATTTCTATCTGACCACAATTTCTGATTGAAACACCTTATTTCAAACATTTTGTATACCTTAAATTTTATTGTAATTGTGCTCATACTCTGCTTCTTATGCATATAGCAAGTTAAAATGCGTCTTCCTTGTGACTTTTATGTATATGCTTATCCTTTATTGCAATTGCATCATATCCTAATTATGTGTATTTCTGTCACCATTGTACTGATGTCTGTACCTGGGTCACAGCTCTAAAGGGTCAATAGAGCAGCTTACTTACCTGGTAAACAAATTGCAACATAAAAAAAATGCAAAGTCAGTTCTCCATATGAGCCATTGGGTAATTCACTGCTGGGTGAGGAAAGTAAACTTTTGTTTTCTTGGTTGTGAGTGAAAAAGCTGCTTTGTGTTTTACCTGCTTCATTTTATTTTCTGTTTTAAGAAATCTGCTTAGCCTGCTATTTTTGTTCTATGTGAGAGATAGACACTTAAATTAGCTAGGCTGCACATTTCACATGTATTTTTCATTGGTTAAATTGTTTGAGTGATACTTAAAGAACACAGCAAAGTTCTGGGCTTTTGTCTTATTTCTGAAAAGATTTCAAGTCTGCATAAACTGAAGCACTGTTGGTGATTCCCTGCTGGGTGAGGAAAGTAAACCTATATTTTCTTCTCTGTGAGTGATAAAGCTGCTTTCTATTTTACCTGCGCCATTTTGTTTTCTGTTTAAAGAAATCAGCTTGTCCTGCTGTTTTTGTTCTATGTGAGAGATAGACACTTAAATTAGCTAGGTTGCATATTTCATATATTTTTTCACTGGGTAAATTGTTTGAGTGATACTTAAATACACAGTGAATGTCTGGGCCTCTGTCTTATTTCCAAAAAGATGGCAAGCCTGCATAAATTAAAGCACTGCTGGAGTTTCCCTACTAGTTTTTCCTACCCATCCCCTCCTCTTCGTTGATCTGCTTTTTAAACCTGGTAAATTTAAACTGCCCACCCCAACTGTAAATTGATCTTAATGCTCTTCTCCTTTTCTACACTGATGTTGATATCTTGAATTATCTATTTGCTTTTCATTGTGCTTATATTGAAAAACTGCATTTTGCCTCTCATTGCCCATTCTACTGATTTACTTGCTCTGAATTCATGATCTAGCTAGCTGTAGGCTATAGTAGTGTATTTGTATACTCTAGAATGCACTTGTTTTTACATCAAGAGGTCAGTGGATTTTCAATCTAGTGAACTGTGAGGTAGCCTGGCATATTTATGTTGGGAAAACACTTGAGACTTCTGCATGCTGTTTTATTGCCTGGAGGGCTTATTAATCAGGTTATCTTGTTTTTAGTTCCTTTATAAAGTCTGTACATGTGGGTGTCTATTGGCTCATTTATACAAACCAAAGAGTTTTATTGAATAGTCACACCTTTATAACCGGTTTAAAGTACACTCCTGTATCCATATATTTAAGTTTGCTTGTGGTAGAATTTCACTCCAGACACTCCTTTGCTGTGCTTTTACATTTAGGAGGACTGGGGTTATTCATCTAGTGGCAGTAGGTGTTTATCTGGTATGTCTGAGCTGGAAAGCACACAAAATGGCTCTAAGTATCCTTTTGCACTTCTCTTATATACTGTGACTGTATTTTACTAGTTTCAAAAAATGTATTCTCTGCTGCTGCTTTAAGTAGTTAATTGCACTGTATTACACTGTATCTGTTAGTTGTAGGGCTGTTGTAGGTAGTTTGTGTGATCTTGTTACACTCGGGCTCCAAACTAGCTATTCTACATCAAGAAGGTGTTTTTCTGCACCCTTGTAGCAGAAGTGTGCTAATCTAACCTGAGTTGTGGATTGCTGGTGGAAGGCTTATTGTGTGCTTTCCTGATCATCAGTTAGCTTAAACTTGTTTCCCTTTGCTTGTATGTAAGCCTTGAGTTTGCATGGTGCTGCTCTTCATTCATCTGTTGTTATCAATGCCCTTGTATAGATGCAAAAGCCTAGAAACTCAGTTTTTCCCTAAACAGCTGTCAGTGTAACCCTTCCAAGCTTTACTGCTGCTATAGGAGCAACTCAGTTGCGCACTGAGCAGTGTTATCTTATTGATCAACCCTAGCCTACATAAAGTGTAGGTCCATTTTATAGTCTCAGCACTACCACCCCAGTTCTGTCAAATTAACCCATTCCCTTCCCTAATAAAACATACAGTAAGACCCTACTATCATGGATGAGCAGTTTCTCATCATCTCTCTGTCCAACCTGGTAGGCATGGGCATCCTGAGGCAATGCAGCAATTGTCTCATGTATACTGACAACCACTTACTTCTGAAACAGATACTTTATGTGAGAGATGTAGTCACACTATGAAATTGGAGGCAAGAAGCTCACATAATGACAAATTGAATGCCAAACAGGTTGTCAGCATACACACACTTCTCAGACTAAATAAAGACATGACACATGAATGCATATATGCGGATGTACTCACTAGTAACTTACTAAAAGATCAGAGGCTTCCCAAATGGAAACCATTTACACACATAATGCAAAAAGCAATCACAGCACATAACTAGTGTTTCAACAAATAAGCTCATAAGACAAAACACCACAAAACCTAATGCAGTCGTCATAGGTGATGCCATTGTGAGACACATGGATGTTCCTCTCACCAGGATGTATAAGGAGTGGGTTACAGTTAGCTGCCTGTCAGATGCCAGGATCCATCAAGTCACTGAAGCACTCAAGTCACTCAACCACAAGTACCGGTACCGTCGTAGTTCATGTGGGGGTGAATGACTTAAGACCTACCTCACTGGACTATATGAAGAGGGACATGGCTGAGCTCTCAGACTGTGTCATAGGCAGGTATAACCCTAGGCTTAAGCAGCATTCTACCTTCTCCAAGGATGGTGCCACAATGCAAACAAAAAATGATTGACTTTAAAAATTGGCTTAGCTTTTGATATCAGTCCAAGGGGAAGACATTGTCAACAGTCCACGCTGCTTTGCCAGAGATGGTCTGCACCTGTCTCCTCTAGGCTTTCAGATACTGGCAAAGGCATTAGCCAACTCTATTGTGCCATTTTAGGCAGTGTCAAAATAACCAACCTTCCAACATAATAAATTCCTCTCTAGATAAACTGAAGGTACTGTTGATTAATTCTAGGTATCTAGACAAGTAACTGCACTCTGTGGAAGCACCCCTCACTTTGGAAGATGCTGATGTCTATGCAGTCACTGAGACCTGGTTCAAAGGCACATAAAGCACCCCAGCTGTGCAGGCTACAATGCTTTCCAACCACAGACTGAGCATGAAAGAGCAAAAGGAGGAGGTGTATCCATCTTCATTAAGGATTAGTACACCTCAAGACTGGTCAAACGATATGACTCTCTTGAGCTACTCTATGTCCAATTAACCATAGGCAAAGCCCCCTAATGCATCATAGCTAGTTATAGGTCCCCCATCATGAAACAGGAAAAGCATACCACATACCTGGAGTTACTTGCCATACAGCCCAGCACCTTACTCGTGGGTGATTTTAATTATCCTACCATCAACTGGGAAACATACATGGCCAGAATCACGTTGGCTGAGAGGTTCTTGGGATTTGTCAATGCAAATGCACTGGAACAGCTGCTCAACACACCCACAAGAAGCTCAAACATCTTGGACATAGTACTCCCTAACATGGGATCCCTCCCATGTGATGTCCTCCCTGGTAAGATCGGACCATAAATCAGACTCATTCCATGTAATTATAAGACTGGATACTCCATAAAACTCAAAAATGCTTAAGAATTTTTCTAAGACAAATTACCTCCTACTAAGTGATGGTATAAGAAGTTTCAAAGCCGCCTCAAATGCAGATAACACAGACTGCTATGCAGAGTTGTACACCAATGCCCTGTCTATCCACTTAAGCTGTTGTATAGAATCGTCTGTACCCGGCCGGTTTAAAACCAGGTCATGATGAAAAAACAAGCCAGCCTGGCGGACCCCTAGTATAAACAGGCTATAGAACAAGAGAAAGAAACTAGTGTCCAAGAACAAGAGGGAACTGACTCAGCAAGGGAAGAAATCCCTTTCTAGCTTAAACAAACATATTGGAGATCTTGTCAAGGCCTCCAAAGCAAATTACAAAGCAAAAATAGCCTCCTTAGCTAAGGGTATTCACAAGGCATTCTTTAACTACATCCAAAATCTAAAAGGGAATACCCAGCTATGCATTGAACTGGTTGTGTATGGCACCTTCCATACTCAACCAGAGTTAATAGCCAACCTGCTAGCTGACAGATTTGAAGAAAACTTCACCTCCTGTCCCCTCCCGTCATCCCATAAAGTATACCTGCCACTGTTCCTCAGCCTATTATCTCAAGAGGCCAGATCATCTAGGCATTCTCCAAGGCCAAAACCACAGCACTGATGGACCAGCAACATCCCAAGTTGCCTTTTAAGCAACTTAAGACATGACCTAGCAGACCCACTTGGTTCCCTGTTTAACCACACCCTATGAATTGGCTATGTTAAAGCAGAATGGAGGATAGCAACAGTAATCCTTCTGCACAAAGGGGGACCATCAACTGACCCTGAGAATTATAGGCTCATAAGCTTGACTAGCCACATCTGCAAGGCCATGAAAAGAATCATTATGGACCTTATTAACAAGGACATAGGTAATATCCAAACTCTGGACATAACCCAGTTCGGATTCGTTAAAGGTAGATCATGCCTGTTAAACATGGTTGACTTCTTCAAGAAAGTCACCAAGGCCCTGGATGAGGGAAAGTCAGTGCATAGCATACTGCCGGTCTTGATCTAACCAAGGCATTTGCCACATTCCCCCACTCAGGTATTATAGAGAAAATCTCTCAATTAGGAACTAACCACTACATTATCAGATGAGTAGCCAACTGGCTTACCGACAGGACTCATACTATCAAAATGAGTGACTTTACCTCTAGCAAAAGACCAGTCAACAGTGGCATACCACAGGGTTCAGTGCTGGGCCCCTTACTGTTTGGAATTTATTTCTACGAAGTTCAGGCAAACTTGGATGGCCTGTGGCTGATGATGTTCACTTGATGATTGCAAATTGGGAGCAATCATTGAGTCTCCCAATGATGTTAATGTATGTAGACAGAGTTAACGCAGACAAATGATTGGTGCCAAAGCCATGGATTAAATCTGAATGAAAAAAGGCATTATTATTCCCTATGGGAAAGCTGACATTCTTGCTAATTACATTATAGACAGCACCCCTCTAAGTGTAGACCCAGATGTATGTGATCTAGGTTATCTATTTTATTAGCAATCTGAACTTTAACCACCACATATCTACAGTAGTAAGGAAATCCTTCTATGTGGCACATCTTATAAGTAAAGGCATCACATCTAGATATAAGGATGTTATAATTTCATTACACTCAGCCTTCATTGGCCCAGACCAATAATTGATTATAATGCCCCTTTTTGCATGTACCTCACCAGACATCTGCAACAATTGGAGAGATCACAGAGGTTTCTCACCAAGGAATTACAGAGTACACAAATCAAGTCTTACATGAAAAGACTGAATGCCTTATCACTGTATTGTCTCTCCTACAGGTTGCTAAGGGGTGACCTGTGCCTAGTTTGCATGGCAGTCTCTGACTTGGCCTGATGGAAATGCTACACATTTGTAAATCAAACTGCACAAGGTCCACTCACTCCAGGGATCTTAACCTAGATTCTGACATGAACAAGTCATGCTGGAGAGTTAGCTACATCTCCCAGAGACTGCCACTTTTCTGGAACAAGCTTCCAATTCATGTTGAACAAAGCCCCACCCTGACCCTCTTCAAATGCAACCTAGATCAATGGATGGGTGACCACAGATTCACTTTTGGGGTGGTGCCATGTCCCTCCTGGACAGAAGAAGTCTATATTAACTACTATAGACCTTTACCTCTGCGACCCTCACTCGCCTAACCACTGACAATTGAGACAACTCAGGATAAAGGGCTCTAGGAACATTAGCCTAGTAACCTCCTATGAACCTATAATCTGTAATAAATATTTTGTCCCTAAAAATCGCTATAATCAGTCTAAGTGTGCATAAAACAGAATGGGCTAACATGAACTACACAGTGCATCTGCTAAAATAAACAACATAGTACATTTCTAAGTATAGTTTCTTTAATAATTGTTTTACTAACTTTTGTGGCAATAACCTATTGTGGTATAGCAAAATGCAAGCATAGTGCTTGCAGGCTGTTGTTATTGAAATGTATATATTCAGTTCCTTGGGCAACTATTTATTTATTTATTTTATTTAACATGTCTTTGCTGGGAAAGTCCGATTTGGAACAAGCCAGTTTTCAGTGGAGACCCAGAGAAAAATGCTCCAAACACATGTCTTTGGAATGTGAGAGGAAACCAGAGCACCAGGAGGAAACCCACATGAACACCGGGAGGACATCCAGACTCCACACAGAAGGCACCCCAGCTGAGAATTGAACTGGAGAACCTCTTGATGTTTGCAACAATGCAAACCACTGCACCACTGCGCCGTCCATCTGTTGAAGAAGAACATAGCAATAGCACACGTAGTATACATTAAGTGTAATGCCTCATTTATTTATATATCTTTATCAGAAGAAGCATCGCCATTAGACTCAAGGACTATCTTGCCCAGCACTTAGCTTATGTATGCCATGTGTGAACAATTTAGTCAAACAGTGACAACCACAGTGTCCAGGTGGCACTAAATGGTACAATCTCTACTTCAGCCTCAAACTTAGATCTTATCATCAGATTCTATCTTCTAAATTTCAGTAATAAAGAAATAAGTAGTTTGTCCCCGGACTCCAACAATAACACAAACCACGAACCAAATCCGGAACAAGTAACCAAGGACGATACCAGGATTCAAGCAGTAGTAAATTTTCTTTAATTAAAACCACAAAGGAAATAAATCGTTGAGCGCCTTCATCTAGATACATAGACTTCTTCAGAACAAAGAATACAAAGCTCCTGAGCATTTTATACACATTGAAAAGCCCGCTCTTTTCTTAATTGAGTTGATTAAACAATCAATTGTCTAAAAGGTGTAGGACTTAAAAAATGCTAACAGTAATATTGTACTATACAAATACATAAAAAATTTCAGTAATATGAAGAATAACCTTAAGGATTAGAGTAAAACAGATGACTAGTGATAGTAATGTTAGCGATAAACATTTTGTCATGATTACCTGTTTGCCAGTTTCCTTGGCAGTAGAGGTAGTTATGTTGCTCAGGATCACTTGAAAGTCATTAGCCTAAGACATGTGTACTTTAAAGAGTAGGCCATGCTTTTTCCTTTTGTATTTGCATGTCACCAGGTATCACATAGGTTAGGTTATTGCCAACAAATACTATTAAGCAACAGTTTGTCAAAATTCAATGCCCCGCCTAACCCTGAGTTCACAATAGCCTGTGCAGAATTGTTCACAGAAACACTGTACAGACAAGTAAATGGCTGCATAGGAACTGCTATACCTACAAAAAGTAAGCCAAAAACAAACCACACAGGGTATATGATAAAAGGAAAAAGGCATGTCTAAAATCAGAAAGAGAAGCTCTCATGATGAAAAGAGCTCACTAACTGAACTACAAACTAAACAGAAAACTAAGAGGACTAATTAAACCCAATAAAGCCAATTAAGAAGTTGAGATAGCTTTTCAGGCTAAAGACAACCACAAGGCCTTTGCAGCTATGTCTGAAACATCAAAAGTAATGCACAACAGTGTGTAGAACTGATAGTAAATGGTGCCAACTTCACTTAACAGAGTGACATAACAAATCTGCTGGTTGACATATTCAGCTCATGTTGTGAATTCTTCTCTTTCCCTTAAGACAAACATTTTGATCACTTAATAAGGGCAACAATTTCATACAGCCAATGTAACAGTTTAAGATTGCAGTACTTTTCATAATATGTGTTGTTAATTCTTCAAAATGCTCATATTATTATCAGTGCTAAAGGCTATTTATTAATTGTATATACTTGTTAACTGGCAAAGCCCACATGGCACAACTGCCCCTTTTCATGGGTGGCTTGTTTACACTGTCTGGTCAAGTGACTTGCGCAGAGTCACACAGCAGGAAAATGAAGTTAGAATGAATAAAACCTTGTACCTTGTCTGCAGGAAATAGCTCACTAACAGCTCACAGCTGTAACCGTCTCTGTTAACTACTAGTGACTATTTTCTACAAAGATATGTTTCTACAAGCTTGGAAGCAATTTTATGTTGTTTCTATATAAGTTCATAAGTTTGTTCTTATAGCATTTCAGCCCATAAGCCATTTAGTAATCTTGTGCCTGTTATATGTGAATCATACACTTTTAGTCCAAACCATTTATCTATTGTATTTTTTTAAACTCCCATGAGATACTGATTTCTTTATACTCATTGGAAGCCTATTTCATTTTTGTAGAATAATCTGTATTATATATTTTGCTTTCAAAGATGAACTTGGAAATTTTATATTAAACATACTTGTATTATGCCTGTGAGTTTTGGTGTTATCATTTATCATCAAACCAAACATACCCTGAAGAATTTCAATATTAAAAACTTTATAATGAATGGTATACAAATTTAATTTAGGACATCTCTCCACATAAGGAATATAATTCAAGGTTTAATCCTTTTTTGTGAGCTTTCTATGCATGTTCTCAAGTTTTATGAGGTGCCCACTGCTGTAGGAACAAAATAAATTATTATTTTTCAAAAATGGTTTGATAAATGATTTATGTAACTCCACCATATATCTATAATAGCAGTGCAAGTTGTTTCATGGCCTTAGCAACAGTTACATTGACATGCTTAGTTAATGATAAATTAGATTAAATGAATATTCCTAAGTCTCTGAAGTTAGAAACTTCATTTAGGATCTTATTGTGTACCATAATAAGTTCCCTAATAATAGGCTTGCCAAAATGCATTATTTTGCAGTTATCAGTACTAAGGTTTGTACAAATAGTATTAGCCCAAAGAGAAGCATCAGCCATATATTTATTGATATTAATATAATCAGTTGTAGAAAAAAATTAAACCTAATTTACAGTCATGAGCATATTTGTTCATCCATCCATGTTTTATGGCAGGTAAGGATGCAAATGCAATATTAAACAGAAAGTGGCCCAACACAGAACCCTGTGGGATATCAGCAGTTGCATTAGAAGAAAAATAACTTAATCCAGAAACTACCACATCTTGTTTCCTATCAGACAACCATTTCATAATCCAATTAATTAAACATGGATTCAAATTATCTTTTAATAAGTGTGTAGAAAATTGAGATATGTAGTAGGCCATCAAAAACTTTAGCCAAGTCCAGTTATACAACAACAGCAGACATTCCATGATCCACTACATTAGTGACAGGACCATAAAATTTAATTAAATTCATTAATATAAATTTACCAGCAATAAAACCATGTTAATATGAATCAAATTTATTATTTGTCACTCTATCCTGTAATATGAGTTCAACTAAATACCTTTTGTAGCAGTTCCCCAATATAGATGTCAGATTAATGGGGCGGTAATTATACAAATATGTTGCTTTATCCTTTTTATGTATAGGTGTTAATGCTAATAATTTCCACACCCCAGGAAGAGTACAAGTCCTGAGCAAAGAATTGAATATGTAAAAAATGAGTAACTAAATCATCCTTTATTTATTTTAACAGAATTGGTCCTGCAGATGTTTTATTCTGGGGCAATCCACAGCTTTCCTATTGCTTACTAAAGTTATCTTAGGAAAAGAAGCTTCACACGCATATAACATTCTAAAAGAAGGTCTGCTTTTGCCTTTGTCATTGGTTATACCAGAGAGAGATGCTTATCAAATGCCTTAGCTATTTCTAAAGGATCTCACAATATAATGACATTTAGTTCAATTGTCAGGACTGAGTTAGGTATCTTCATATGAGAATTAATACATTTGTAATACTTATTTTGATGACAAGAAATAGCTAACTTAATTTCAGTCTCAATTTTTTTCTAATTCTTGTTTGAAGATCCTTAGTTATTTTATTCAACTTCCTATCACTTTATTTTGTAGCTGATATTTTATACATTATAAATCTCTTCTTCTTGTTCTTATAAAATCTTATGAAAAAAATTATTCCATCAGTAAGGAAATTTATTTTGTGGTTTATTCATATCTATTATTAATTGAGGATAGTAACCTCACTTTTGACTAATGCATGTCAACTGTCAGAAAATCATTCTATATTACACACTTATAAATAAAGGGATGGTGCCTAGATTTAGGGATGCCAGCCCTCACTGGGCCAGTTATGAAATATAATGCCCTTTTGGCATGTATCTGTTCAGGCACATGCAACGACTGGACCTCCCACAGAGATACTTTACTAAAAGGATATAAGGTCTAAGCAACATGTCTTACATGGACCAACTCAAATGGCAACCTAGTGACTGCTAAGAGGTGACGTGTATGACATACAAGACATCCTCTGACCCAGTACTGATGGATTTATTGCACATCAGCAAATCAAATGGCATCATCAACAGAATGGTTTGGAGGGAGAGGTATATCTTGTAGAGGATACAGCTGTCCTGGAACAGACTCCCCATTCACATAAAACAAACTTCATCCTTCATATTCAAGCACAACTTGGATCTATGGATGGGAAACAAAAATTTTACCCCAGGACTGACCATAATACTATTAAAGGACAGACACGGCACCTGAATGCTTTATTCCCTGCGTGCCCCCCTCCCCCAAATTATCCTATGGTATGATCCCATTTATTCTCATTAATGGTAATATATAATTATCAACCATGGAATGAGTAAGGCTAATCTCTAACCAAATGAAAGAGGTTAATTCAAGCAGAAAAAGGGAAATTGGCTAGGCTTAAAATAGCCCTTAAGGGCAGCTAGCTTATTAATTACCTATGAACCCATAAACCTGTTGGCAATGGTGTAGACTTAACTTCATTAATTAACAACCTCTGTAAGGCATTATTATATCCACATCCTGTATTTGATAAGTCAGCAACTCTGCCTGTTATTTTAATATCATTTTTAATTAAACTATAGTTAATATTACTATAATTATGTTATTTTCTTAACTATGAAATGCTTTCTAAACCTAATGTCAAAAGTAAAGTAATTGTGATCTGACAATCCGAAAAGCATTCAAGATATTCAATTATTATCATTTGACATCACTAAATAGAATAAACTATTATTCCCAGTATTAACAGTGACTGGCTGTGTCAACTTATGAAAACCCACTATGTCAATAAATTTTCTTGAATATTCATTCTTAGTAAGTAACGTATTCCAGTCAATATCAGGATAATTGAAATCATCCAGAAGTATTATTTTTTCATACGTTAATCTGGTACCAAGTTTAAAATGTTTATCTTTTCCCATATTTAGCTTTCTGTAACATACCACTAACCTTATTGAACCCATGGATTCAAGTAGCTCAATCCCTAACAGTTCATTAGATGTATCAGAAAAAAATAGTTCAGATGAAATATTCACTCTAACCAACATTAATATACCATCTCCCCTTAAAGACTCTCTTAAGCATGTAAATGTAAACCTCTTAAATCCTAAGAATATAAACTAAGAGGAATTTGAAGCTTCTATTATAATAATTAAATCATAATTGCCCTCAGTGATATGTCAGATATGTGCACAACAGTCTAACTCCCAGTCAAACTACTTTTCTGTATTGATGATCAGTTTGGGAGCTCATGGAAGTTGTGCAAGTACACATAGTTCTTTATTATATTTACATTTATAAAAAAAATGTTATTCAGTGGAACTACAGCTTTTGTCATGGTTTGGTATATTAGGATTACTTTACTGTTTTATTTTTGCTCCCTTGGTTACATATGCTATTCTATTTCATATACACACTTCATTTGCTCAAAAATTTTAGAAAGTCATGAATAATCAAATGGAAAAGTTGTATTCCTTAAATAATATTATTTCAAGAACTAGACTGTTAATACATAAAACAAAATACATAATATTATAGCAAGAGTTTTGTTTACCTAGAAATGAACCTGAAAATTCAAGCCAAAGTTGTTTAAGTTGATTGTAACTTCCCGTTATTTGAAGGGAAAGAAAAGGGGAGGTGGCTACTTTATTGAAGACACCACATAATGAAACATTAACTTCATGTCCCCGCAGGCTCACATGATCCATAAAATGGCTGCATTCACAGTGTGAATTAATTTTGTGTAAGTTGAATGTATTATTGGGAGAAATGTAATATGCTAAGTAGACCTTCAGAATCTAATGCACTTCAGGCAAAACAGGATGACTCCCTCAGCAAGCTGCATATATTCCTTATTATGTTAAATGTGGACTGTTGGCTGTAGGGTCTCCATCATTTGGCAAGTCTATGCTGTACACTTCTACTCCACTTTGCATAGTTCAAGTCAGATGATAAGTTCTATGCCTTCCTTATTTCATCTATGTCTGTATCATTGACAGCTACAGCCTCAGCTATGCTGAGTCCCAAAAAATCACAAAACCAAAAACTCAGGACCAAAAATACAGAGGAAGAACAAATATTGTCTATTGCTTTTTTCCTTTAAACATGTTTTTTTTTTTTTTGCAGGGGAGCAAGTTCCCTAAATCCCCTGGTGTGGGAACTAGTTGCTACTTTCCCTAAATAAATATATATATATATATATATATATATATATATATATATATATATATATATATATATATACACACACATATATATATATATATATATATATATATATATATATATATATATATATATATATATATATATATATATATATATATATATATATACACACACACACACACATACCAATGCCAATATCACCATACCATTCAGGAGTGTGCAGTTAGAACTTGTCTGATTGAAGACTGCTGGAACAGGGCTCAGTTTTGATCTTTTTTTCTGGTTAATTGGGTCACTTGTTTACATCAGTTTGTTTGTTTTCTGTTGTTTTATATATATATATATATATATATATATATATATATATATATATATATATATATAAATTTCACTTTATTCATCTGCTTTTACTGTATTTGTGTTTCTTCCTACTTTATTACTAGGGTCATTGACCTCTGATCTGCGATATATAACAATAAGTATCCTTTTCTCTGCATTTAATGTGTTGTTTTGAGTGTATCTGCTTTATTTTCTGAAAAAAATATATACTTGTTTCCCACCTTTCTAAGCTAGTATAGTCCAGTTTTCAGGTTAGTGCTGAATTCAGGGCTGTGTTACAAATCTCTGTGTTTGCCCATACCTTACTTGGATAGAAGGAAGTTTCTCTATTCACCTGTGAGAGAGGGGAGCTTTGAGCAGCCTATCTGTTAATGGAGGATTGGTTTCAGCCCAGAAATTAGCAGTTTATTGGCTATTTTAGGCTAATTTCTATCTCTTTCATTTCCCTGCTATAAATACCATATTTTCCCAGTTTTGCATGCTGGGCAGCGTCGGTTAGCTAGGGTAAAACTATTCCTGGTTCCACAAAGTCTCCTCTTCAACTTTTCCCTTGGAACTACATAAACTTTCAACTTAAGCACTCAAGCCATTTATTTCTCAGCCCGGCACTCGCTCAAAACTTATAGCAAGCACTTGTAAACCCTAGCACTAGACCCTTCTGTACTGTACAGAAGGACAGGGCTCTCTATTCGACCTTACCAGCCAACCAGTAAAACAGTTCACTGTATCTATCCAGTCATGTCCAAAGGGCAGTTTCAGGTGTACTCTCCAGTCCAACTGGTGAATCTGGGCATTTTGAGGCAATGTTACAACTGCCTCATGTACAGAGACAACCCCCTCCTCATACCACCAAACACTAACACATGCGAGAGATGCAATTATACAGCCAAACTGGAGGCTAAGCTCTCTCAACCCAAGACTGGATCAGACAGTCAAGAGGAGAAGGGAAATACTTGCATCACACCACCAGTCTCACATAGACCCATTAAACCAGCACCGGCAAAAACCACACATAAATACATGAAAACATACTCGGAGTCTCTAAATAAAAATCTACAAAACCAACAGAGACCTCCAAAGCAAACATCCAAGCAACCTCCACCCCCCAACACAAACCATGAAACACATACTTCACAAAACCAGTGTGCCATGCAATTACAGCCCTTAAGGCAAAATAACATACCCAACATACTAGTAATAGGTGACTCTATAGTCAGGCACACTGACGTCCCACTCACTCGGCTGAATAAGGAGAAGGTTACTGTTAGCTGCCTGTCTGGTGCCAGGATCCGCCACATAACACAAGCACTCAGGTCACTCCAGAACAAGTACAAATATGACTCTGCCATTGTCCATGTTGGTGTGAATGACCTGAGCCATACCTCCCTGGACTACATGAAAAGAGACATGGAAGAGCTCTCTGATCACATAGCCCAGGCCGGTATGACCCTGACCCTGAGTAGCATCCTGCCCTCACCAAGAATGATACCACGGTATAAAGAAAACAAATCTCGATTTCAACAATAGTCTAAGTTTCTGGTGTCATTCAAAGGGGATCCAGAGTCTGTGTACGTGGGATGATATGCTCAACAAGCCACAATGCTTTACTAGAGATGGCTTGCACCTGTCACCCTTAGACTTTCAAATACTGGCCAAGGCTCTTGCCACCCCCATAGTGCCTTTTTTTAGGCAAGGCTCAAAAGACAAACCCATCACCATAAATAGCACAAGTAACAAAAAACTGAGGGTAATGCTACTCAATACCAGAAGTCTAAACCTCAAAATGCATGCATTCGAGGCACTCCTGAGTATGGAGAAAATCGATATATGTGCAGTAACAGAAACCTGGTTTAAGGTTCCAGAGAGCACCCCAGCACTACCAGGCTACAACTCGTACCATACATTTCAGCCACAGAACCCAAACCAAAATACAAAAGACGGGGGCGTATCCATATTCATCAAGGATACCCACACCACCAGGTTAGTGGCACAGCACGATGCTTCAGAGATCATTCACATGCAACTAACAACGGGCAAAACTGCAATTCAAATTGTCGCTTGCTACAGATCACCCACCATGTCCCAAGACTCCCATTCCGCATTTCTGGAAACACTGGGAAACATAAAGGTCCTACCAAACACCCTAATATTGGGTGATTTCAATTACCCAAACATTAACTGGGAGAACTCCTCAAGTACTAACTCCCTTGCCCAACATTCCCTAGAATTTATAAACTCAAATGCTCTGGTTCAACTGGTTAACATTCCCACCAGAGGTGACAACATATTGGACCTGGTCATCACCAACATGGGCGGCCAGTGGTCAACCCCTCGCTGGTTAGATCTGACCATAAATAAATCACTTTGGATATCCACATTCCGCCCCCCCTCCCGAACAAGAAAACCACTGTGAAAAACTTTTCAAAAGCAAACTTCACGTTACTTAAGACCGAGGTGGAAAGTTTCAAAGCCCCCATGCTGAAGGATAACGCTGTCCAAACTGCAAAATCCTTTATTAATGCATTCTACGGGCACCTACAAGAATGCATGGATTGTGACATCCCAAGCAAAACCAAGACTCACTCCTCCAAGAAAAGGAAACCAGTCTAGTGGACTCCAGCCATAAACAAACTATACAATAAAAGGAGGAAATTAGTACAGAAAAGAGTAAAATCCTAAGAAGGGAAGACATCCCTGATCTGTATCAGCAAGAAACTACGATCCCTCATAAAATCATCCAAGGCGAGCTTTGAAAGAAAAATTGCCAAGGACTCCAAAGATAACCACAAGGCATTCTTTAGCTATGTCAAGAATCTAAGTGGCAATGCTCAGATCTGCTTGGAGTTAGTGCAGAATGACACAAAATACACTGAACCGACCAATATCACCAACATCCTGGCAGACAGGTTCAGCGCAAACTTCACCTGCCTTTCACCCCCAAAAGGGCCCATAACCATACCAGAAGAATGTAGAGTCCCTAAAATCACAGACACTCAGATTAAAACAGCCCTCTCCAAAGCCAAAAACACAGCATCACTGGGACTGGAATGTGTCCCAGGCTGCGTCCTACACAAGCTCAAAGATGAACTAACCCCTCACCTAAACACACTGTTCAAACTCAACCTCTCCACAGGTTACATACCCATAGAGTGGCGCACAGCAACAGTTATTCCGCTCCACAAAGGTGGAGCCACAACAGACTATCACCCTATAAGCCTGACTAGCTTGGTCTGAAAGGCTATGGCATGCATCATCATGGAACACATTAACAGAGACATTGGGAACCTCCAAACACTAGACCCTACCCAGTTTGGATTTGTTAAGGGCAGATCATGCCTCCTAAACCTGGTGGACTTCTTTGAGACAGTTACCAAGGCTATGGACGAGGGAAAGGTGGTACACACAGCCTATCTAGACATCACTGAGGCCTTCAACACCATTCCCCATTCTGGTATTATAGACAAGCTCACCAGCCTGAACATAAACCCCTACATCACAAGATGGATTGCCAACTGGTTCACGGACAGAACCCACATGGTGAGATTTGCAGGAGCTAGGTCCAACTCTAAACTGGTTACAAGAGGCATTCCCCAGGGCTCAGTCCTAGGACCCCTCCTGTGCGGCATATACTTCTCAGAGGTACAGGCAAGCACAGGACTATGGCTGACCAAGTTCACAGATGACTGCAAACTAGGGGCTATAATTGACTCTCCAGCTGACACAGACATCCTCCAAAAGGGTCTCACTGAGACGGATACCTGGTGTCAAAATCATGGCCTCGAGCTAAATGTTAAAAAGTGCATGGTCATCCCCTTTGGAAAAAACAAAGTAAAGCCATGACTATATGGTTCTAATGAATGACTATTTTATGAATGTAGAGCTGGACTTAAAGAAAGAAATAATTGCCATGGAAGATGATTTATTTGCACTACCTTGCTCTGAGAACATGTTACCCACTTATCAGCTGATGATGGACAGACTATCAGCGCTTGATGATAGACTTGAAGCAGTGGAAAAACAAAAATTAATTAGAGATATTAAGGATTTTCAATCTGGTAATATCTTCTCATGGCCAAAAAATGAACCTTCAGGGAATTGTAGAAACAAATCTGCTAGCACATTCTCTTCTAAGAATCTGAATAAATATACGGGTTCGCTGGATACTCTAGATGCTTTTGTTGAGACAAGTACTATCACTTTAAATGCTGGCGCCCTTGAGGAAGCTCCAGAGAAGCATCGTGATGACGTTACGCGCACGACGCTGGTTGATCTGACTGGAGAAGCATTAGTTACAATGGCGAGAGAGAGTGGACTACATAGCGTTTCTACGAACAGCTCATTATTAGAGAATGGTGCAGCTATTACTGAACAGGCGAGGAAGCCTAGTCAAAGTACTTTGAGCTTTTTTGGCAAACCCTTTCAGCTCCAGCATGCAGAGAGAGTAAAGGAATGCAATATTGCCTCTAGGTCCACGTCGAGAGGAAGAACAACGACGAGGAGATCCCCATCAACGTATTTGGACAATAAAAGGAAAAATTCTAGTCCATTAAAACAAGTGAAACTAGCCAAGAGATAAAGGCAGGTATATTAAATTTATCCTCTATTAAGTTAACAACTGAACATTGTTCGCTTCTAAAAAAGGGACTGGGGTTCATCCCCACGTGTAGTGATGATATTGTTAATGTCCTTACTGATCTGAAACTGTTTCTTAGATCAATAAGTTTGAAACTTATTTTTAGAAGTGATACACAGGATATGAATGTATGTAAGAGACGCAGTACATTCATACCTAATAACATACCAATTTTAACTGCCTTTAATGATCTTTATGAGAATGATTTAAGGAATGTTTATACTAGTAATAACACTGTTAAGAATTACAATCTCACATATACAGAATATTTGTCTCTTGAAGATTTGAAACAAAACCCTAATATTATAATTAAACAAGCAGATAAAGGAGGTCTTGTTGTAATTATGGATAGGGATAAATATTATGAATCTGTTTTGAATTTGTTAATGGATGTTACAGCATATAAAAGAATATCATATGCAGATGTGAAAAAATGTATAGCATATATTAATATGTGTATATATGAACTGCAGTTATCTAATGATATATCTTTAGATTTGTTCCATTTTTTTACTGTTCCCTGCCCTGTAACACCTCAACTTTATGGTATCCCCAAGGTTCATAAATCAATAGAAAATCCCCCAATGAGACCAATTGTCTTGGGTAATGGATGGGCCACAGAGTCTATTTCCTTGTACTTACAACAACAATTACACCCCCTATTATCTCATTGTAATGCTGTATTAAAGGACTCAGTGGATTTTTTGAACAAATTAAAATATTGGCAGTTAAGAATTTTTGAACTTGCTGTAACTCAAGGACCTTTATATATGGTAGTAATGGACATTACTTCATTATTTACCGTTATTCCTAATGATTTAGGCCTTGAATCCATACGTCAATTTCTAACACTTTATTCTTCTTTTACAGCTAGACACATTGAAAATATATGTATGTTACTTGATGTTATTTTATGAAACAATGTGTTTATGTTTAATGAAGAATATTATTTGCAGTTAACAGGTGTAGCAATGGGCACACCTGTTGCAAATACTTATGCTAACATAGTATTGCATGAGTGGGAAAAAGTACATATTTTTGGTGGGGTGAGTTATGTGAATAATAACATTAGCTTCTATCAAAGATTTGTGGACAATTGTTTCTTCATTTGGGGAGGCTCTCTACCTGAACTTATAAAATTTGTTGACCACCTTAATAGTACTACCTGTTTCTTGAGGTTTAAAATGGAATGTTCAGATACTCACATAAACTTTTTAGATGTCGATTTGACATTACAGGGTAATACTATTGTTACGTCTATATTTAAGAAGGAGGTATCTTCTGGTAGATACTTACATGCATCTAGTATACATGCTCCTCATGTATTTCCATGTATAGTGAAAGCACAACTTATGCGTGTGAGTAGGATGAATACTGCTGATGCAGTTTTTTCAAAACAGATTAAGGAGGTTTGTGATGAATTTATTAGCAGTGGCTATTCTCTACCACTATTGGATACAATAAGGAAGGATGTAGTAAATAATAGGAATACCATTTATAGACCTATTTTTTGCTTAGATACAGAGGTTAATACATTAACTGCTTTACCTCAGGACAAGAAGCTGAGGTTTATTACTTCATATAGCACAAAGTCACACATGGTTAAGAATATAATAAACAAATACTGGAAAGTGCTTTTGGCACAAGAAGACATAGGGACATTGGTAGGTAGTAGACCTTTTTTTGCCTATAGGAACAAAAAATCCTTGAAGAGTTTATTGTGTTATAAAGATTTTAATAATAATATTAAAAATAAAAACAAATTTGAAGGGACTAGGCCAGGAACTTTTTGTTGTCACAATTGTAGTTGTTGTAATGATATAGCCCCCGCTGGTAGTACTGATTTGAATTCAAATAATGTATTTAAACATCCAAAAACCAAAAGGTCTTTTGCATTTCATGGCATGGCAACATGTGTTTTTAATAATCTGGTTTATTTGGCAACATGTGTTGCCTGCCCTTCCTTCTATGTAGGGAAAACAACACGTAAACTGAAAGAACGTATTATAGAACACAAGTCAGAAATCAGGAGAGGAATTGAAAACAATGCACTTTGCAAACACATTAGAGAACATGGAGAAGAACATAAGCTTAAGTTTAGAGTAATGGACATAGTGTATAAACCACCTAGAGGTGGAGACATAAGTAATTTGTTAGATATAAGGAAGTATGAATGGATTATACGCTTGTCAGCTGACACTAATCCAGGCCTGAATACAGCTGCTTCCCTGAAACCTATATTGGTAAAATTACAGCATACTAAGTTAAAATGATATAAAATAAAACAATGTGTGTGTGTGTGTGTGTGTGTGTGTGTGTGTGTGTGTGTGTGTGTGTGTGTGTGTGTATATATATATATACACATATATAATTTTATACACATTATATGTTTGTTATACATATGCTTTTGTACATTGTCTTTTATGAGAAACATTTTATGTATTTTTATACATTTTTGATGAAGTTTTGGTCATGTGACCTTGGCTGCAGGTCACATGATGTCTTTTGGGTGTATTTAAATCAATGTTTTAGTGAACCTTATGTTAATCATTGAAGAAGGGTGTTTGTCCCGAAAGCTTTGTGTTTTATAAAGGTTTTTATATTCAACTGTCGCTTGTCTTTTGTGCTTTGAACTTTGAACAGCTTTTGGTTTATTTGGAAAAAACAAAGTACCCACAAACTACCACATAGGTAGTAGTCCCCTAAATACGGAAGATGTAATAAGGGATCTGGGGACCCAAGTAGATAGTAATCTCACCTTTGATAACCACAGTGCCAAAGTGGTTAGAAAAACCTTCTAGGGGGCGTGGTTAGGATGCTGAACTGATAGCTGCTCTTCATTTCAGCTCTCCTACCTCAATTCAATTCCTGACAGGAATTTCACAAAATAACATTTAATTTGAAAAAATATTTATTACTAACTTATTTCTAATAACTTCGAGCATCTACAAGAAAACTTTCATTGTCAGAACTTGAATAATTCCTGTCAAATTAATTACTGGAAAATCAGCACCAGTATCAGCTTCACACCATGAGCCATCTAAGGAATTCAGCACAAGACTCTTCTCTCAAAAAAGACCTGCAATCTCTCATTACAAATATACAGGAACTTACAATAAAAATTGACAAGATGGACAATAAAATAGATACTTTTAAAGAAAAGTGCTCACAACAATTAGAACAGCTTCAAGAAATGTTTACTCAGCAGAAAGGACAGATATCACTTATTGAACAGTCATTGAATGACATTGACACTAGAGTCCAAATAGAACAACAAACTGAATTCTTACTTCAACAGAATACATATTTACTAGAAAAGCTTGATGATATGGAAAATCGAACAAGAAGAAATAATATCAGAATATATGGTCTACCAGAAAAATCTGAAGGGGACAATATGATAAACTTTCTTACCACTTGGATACCAGATGTAACAAAAAAACCTGAAGCCCTTTCATATGGTATAGAACATGCGCATAGATCACTAGCAGCTTCTGGAAATACTTCTTCTCCAAGTAAGAACAAGCCGAGATCCATAATTGTAAGACTTTTTTCTACACAAGATAAAGATCGTATATTAAGAAATGCTTGGGCAAATTCTCCCATCAAATACAATGATTCATAAATAAGATTTGACAATGATTATTCTACAAAAGTGGTATCAAAAAGAAAATAATTTCTACCAATAATAAAAACCTTGAAGAAGAAGCAATTGAAAACCCATCTTTCATTCCCAGTAAGATTGAGAGTTTTTCTACCAAATGGAATAAAAGTCTTTGAAACAGTAGATTCAGCAATAAAATACCTTACCAACAATAACATCCTAACACATGAAGAATCCATGGACTGGTCAATTAGTACACCAAAGAGAAATGCTGAAGTAAATAACTGGAAAACTGTTGAGCAAAAAAAAAAAAAAAAAAAACTAAAGGACAAATAATCTAACAAATGGTATATTCTGTAAAAGTTTAAATAATAATACTAACAACAAAAGAAAAGTTCTTTCTATCTTCAAGTCAATCTGAAACAGATACTGTTTTCAATTATACTTTAATTCTCAAAGTTAACATTAATTTAAATGCAGTTATCTCAAATCACATTAATATATTAAGCACAATTTAAACATTACTTTATTATTCATTGATTTTATATTTCTAATCAGAAAAATCAACACATAAAAATGTTCTCAAGTATGTTCTCAAGTATATATATATATATATATATATATATATATATATATATATATATATTTTTTTTTTATTTTATTTTATTTTACTTTGTTCTTTTTTTATAAAGTCTTCATTAGTTTATAATACTTTAACCAGTATATGGTTACATTGCTTAATAGCTATAATAATAGCTGCTATATATTTTGTTGTTAATTACATCCCTGACAACATTGCTTTTTATGAATTAAAAATGTCCCTGATTGGGTAAATAGTAATGCTGAATGGGAATGTGCTGTTTTTGTTTTTAAAATGAAGTATTTCAGTTTAAACATTTCATAAGACTATTTTAGATAGTCTTAACAAGTGTTCTGTCTTTGACCCATATGTTCATGTTAATGTAATACAGTGCAGGAGTATGTTGTTACTGATATTTTGCGGCTATGAACTTATAATACTTTAACCAGTATTGGGTTACATTGCTTAATAGATATAAAAACAGCTGCTACATATTTTGTTATTAGTTTTATCCGTGACAACATTGCTTTTTATGAGTTAAAAATGTCCCTTATTGGGTAAATAGTAATGCTGAACTGGAATGTGCTGTTTTTGAAATTAAGTATTTCAATTTAAACATTTCATAAGACTAGTTTAGATGTACTTAAAAGGTGTTCTGTCTTTGACCCATATGCTTGTGTTAAATGAAATACAGTGCAGAAGTATGTTGTCACTGATATT
This sequence comes from Protopterus annectens, assembly GCF_019279795.1. Taxonomy (NCBI): domain Eukaryota; kingdom Metazoa; phylum Chordata; order Ceratodontiformes; family Protopteridae; genus Protopterus; species Protopterus annectens. The sequence continues at coordinate 1,337,878,869 of NC_056728.1, read as the reverse complement.
TTGCGGCTATGAGTTGGCTGTGTTATGGCTCCGGACATCCGGAGTTGAGAGATGCTTTTAAATGGCTTGGGTGTTCTGTTGCCTTTTCTCTCACTGAGAGATACGGCATGTTATGTTTAAAATGCAGGCTTTGTTGGTGGTAATCTCTACTCGGCAGACCAACGTGCTCGCGTGCACACTATATGATTTTCTCACGAAGAGTGACAAGGAAAAAAAAAAAAAAAAGAGAAAAACACATACCTTTTCCCGCTTAGCTCTCGAGACAATTAAACAGCCATGAATATCTCTAGACACTCAAGTTCCTTATTGCTTGTCACATTTACTTATTTACGTCATCCTCTGAACCTAATTGACGTGTATTCAGGAAATTAGCACCGTTCACTTTTAAAGATACAAGAACCCAAATTCCTTTTAATAAAATGCAATTAATACTTGTGGTTCATTTAAATCTATGCAGATTTAATTTTACACATGCTTTATATAAGAAGGCTGAGATACAAAATAATGTGTCTTCATCACATTGGTTAGGATAGAGTATGTGAACACCATTCCTGACAGCAATCTTTAATGACCTGTAAATACTAGATATCATCCAGGATAGTGAGGCCTTTTTATCAGAAATGTAATGTTATTTAGAAAATAGTGGAATAGAACTTTGTATTGACAGAGTTTTATTCCCTCAGCCTGTAGTTGCCTACTGTGTGACTCAAAACAAATCATATAACCAGACATCCTCCTGGGTCACCCTGAAATCAGTTATATACCTAGAGGGTTTACCTGGTTAACAAAGGAATATAATATAGAAAATAGATAAAGATTATAAAGTTACATAAATACAGTAATTGATATTTCATGATTGTTATTATTTTTGCTTGGAATATACAGGTGTTTATCTTTTATCTTTCATTATTTCCAATGTCTGTCTTAAATATACATTTAATAAAGTTATATGTAAAGAAATGGTAGAATTGCCATAACATACATAGCATAACAAACATCACTACAATACACAAAAGGGTCTTTTTATCAATAAAAGCAAAAATATATAAACATATACATACACACACACACACACTGAAACGCAGTGCACAAGAACATAACATCACCAAACACACAAAGAGCAAATAGTGGACATTTTCTAAGCATAAGTACAACCTCAGTGGTGCAGCTATAATAAGAAACTGCAGATGTTTAATTCCCAAAATTTTATTCAATTATAAGATTAAATTACTGATGTTAAGTAAGCCAAATTTGTATTTCCAACACTTATTGTCAGCAGATAAACTCACTGATTAAATGTCAGTCTAAGCTGTAAGAAATAATATGTGTTTGTTTTGGAAAATGTGGTCAAATGAACAGTAGTTTTACCTTTGTACTGTGTCTTTTGATTATACAAAGTCACTATGAAAACTGATAAAAGTGTTAACAACAAAACACTCAATCAAATAACATTATAAGCAGTCTCTTAGATAACGGAGATGTCTAAATTTTGATCTTGTTGCCTCCACCCATGGGAAATGTTTTTGAAAAGTTAAAAAATGCAATTAGACAAATATATTTAATGTCCATTAAAGAAATATTAATATAGTTGTGCATTGTATTGCATTTCAGTTTATCTTAAACATGAAATATGATGTGGTTTCAGAACTATTTATGCTTTTATTCAAATGTGACTTTGTAAATACTACTCTAATAACTGGTTTTGGACTTGAGTAGTCTAAAAGCACTTACACAGCAATGGTATTGTATTGTAAAGTAATGTCAGTAAATAGTTTTCAACAGATGTCTACAAAATACAGTTATAGATTTTAACATGAGTAAATGTTTATTAATACGCTAAACTATTTTGAAATGATATTATCTTAGTCTAAATGTTTGTACCTTTTTGAAGTCTGATTGGAAATAAGTATTATTGAATTACAATAAGATAAAGAGTAAAAGTAAATTTATATATTTTAGCTGATTAGATTATCTTAATATATTATTCAATTATCTTTATGTAAAACCTAAGAGGATAAGAGTAACTGATCCAAATATTATTAGAGAGGGTAGAAAGATTGTTTAGTTTGTTTCACTAACCAAACAAGGAGGTATATTACCTCATAGTGATAGGGAAGGTTTTTTAAGGTTAAGAATTACAAGTTTGGAAGTTCTTTGTTTTTTTATTTTACCACTTTGGTGTCACTTAGAAACATGTAAAAACCACACAAGAAAAATATTTTTGAATTCTACATCCAAGATGAAACTAAGAGTAAACAATATTTACATAAACTCACATATAAAACAAACTAAAAACTAGAAAATGAAATGTCTATCCATAAATATTAATTTTCTAAATAGTAATAAAAGGAGAAGCCTATTCAAGTACATAAACTTACATAAACCACAAATAGTCTTTTTACAAGAGACACATTTATTAGACAGAGATATAAACAACTTAAATATTAATAATTACACAGTACTAATAAACTCTCAATACAAAACAAAAAAAAGAGGAGTAGCTATACTACTTTGTAACTCAACTATAACACCTAAAATAATTACTACTCATCGAGATACATCAGGTATGTTTTGTTTAGCTTCAATAGAACTAAATAAGAGAATCTATATGTTGGTATATCTATATTGAATCCCAGGACTAGGTTTAAGAACAGTTAAACAACATTTTGAAGAGATAATTCACTTAACTAAGGGTAACCTCATATTGGCAGGAGAGTTTAACTGTATAATGAATGAAAAAGATACAGATTTTAAATATAAAAGAAGAAAACAACCTATCTCTAAAGCACTGTCAAAATTTATAGATACATTATATTTAAAAGACATAAATGAATTTGTAATACCAAACTCACTAATCTTCACATTTTATTCTCATAGATATAAAAGTAACTCTAGACTTGATAGAATATATGTTGCCAATGACCTAATAACAAAAATTGACAAAGTCAAAATTATAAATTGTCCATTATCTGATCATAATGCCATAGTCTTTGAAATAGAACTTACACATTTTTATTCAAATCCCATTACTAGGATACCTTGTTATATCACAAAAATGACAGAATTCAAAGAATTTTATGAAGAAACAATCAAAAATTTTCTAGAAATAAATTACAAAGAGGATATTTCAGAAATATATGTCTGGGATTCATTAAAAGCAGTTACATATGGGAAAACATTATCCTGGTACATAAATAAAAGAAAGTTATGGAATAAAGATATGCTAGATTTACAAAACAAAGCAGATGAATTGAAACTGGAAATACAAAAGGGAAATACTACTCAAGTTCAAAAACTTACACAAATCAATAAGAAGTATGCAGAATTGTTACATCATAAGATTATGATTAATTTAGAAAAAATAAAAATAAATTCATACTCCACTAATTCAGCACACCTGAGGCACTTAACTAATAGAACAAAAAAAATTAAATCTAAACAAATAAAAGAAATATTTATTCCTAATACTAACAAAAGAGTTATGGATCTAAATGACATCTTAGAAGCATTCAGACTTCAGTTTAACATTGACAATTCCATAAACACTCAAGATACACCTACTAAGGATATAACAAAATACTTAGAAAATAATATTCATATTAAATTAACACAAGAACAAATGGATATTATAAACAAACCAATCAATATGACAGAGTTAAAATCACAAATTAAAAAGCTCAAGACAAATAAAGCACCTGGCCCAGATAATATGCTACCAGAAATGTATAAATTAATACCCAATCAAGCCATTTCCTTACTATTAAAAGTATATGATATAGCCAAAAAAGGTTTGAACATTCCACCCTTTTGGAAATATTCATTGATATCTCCAATTATCAAACCAGATAAAGATGAGAGGCAGTGCTCCTCATATAGGCCAATATCATTACTCAATATAGACTATAAGATGTTTATGGCTATATACGCAGATAGGATTAAACACTTTCTTCCTTTCTTAATTCACAAAAATCAAACAGGCTTTATTAAAGGAAGAAATACTTCAGATAATATTAAAAGAATACTAACATTAATAGACTATAGCAAACATAGAGTCCTAGATTTAAATGTAATCTCATTAGATATTAATAAAGCTTTTGATTCGGTCAACTGGAACTTTCTTTCACTAGTTTTAAAATACTATAACTTTCCTTCTAATTTTAATAACCTTATCCAAATATTATATGAAAAATCTACTGCATATGTTAAACTAGGATCACATAGATCAGGCCCTATAACAATTAAAAAGGGAACTAAAAAGGGTTGCCCTTTATCAGCATTGTTATTTGCATTACTCATAGATCCCTTTGCAAATCAAGTCAGATCAAACATTAACATAAAGGGTATTTGTATAAATAAAATGTTAAACCTTAAAATCCAATTCTTTGCTGATGACATACTATTAACTCTCTCAGATGTCAATGAGTCTTTAAATGCTATATTTAACTCTATGAATACATTTCAAAATGTTTCAGGCTTAAAATTTAATGAAAATAAAATAACAATTATGCCCTGTAACTGTAAAAAAATATATAAACAAAAGATTTTCCAAATATATAGTAACAGAAAATAAATTATTATATCTGGGAATAAATCTACTCAATGAATTAACAGATTCTTTAATATTTAACTATAATAAAATACCAGATAAAATAGAAAAAAACAATTGGTTACTGGAATAAATACATCTTTTCAACAGGAGACAGATTATATCTTATTAAAGTAATCGTATTTCCCAAAATATTATACTTAATACAACATTTTTCATTGCCACCTCCCAAATATATTATTCAAAGATACAATAAACTAATTTTAAATTTTCTATGGTTTCCAAATAAACCCCATATAGCCTTAAATAAACATTTACCAAATTGGGAAGATGGTGGAATTAATTTACCAGATATTGATTTATATATTACCTCATCTGTTATTAAAAATATAACACTATGGTTAAATAATTCATCCACACCTATATGGAAACAAGCCCATGAGCAGATTTACATAGAGGTTAATTACAATCATATACAGGACAACTTAACAGTAATATCATCACCCATTATATAGATGTTAAAACATTATTGTTTAGGGAAAAGGAATAATATCAATAAATTGCCATCAAACTATATAAGCTCTACACTTTCAGTGTTCAAAACATATTTAAACAAAATGCCAAATATTAATTCTTGGATTTTTCTTATTTTCCCTATAGCTTTTACACCAAATATTCTAGGTGCGTGCCCTATATCAAAAATAAATATACTTAAAAAAGAATCATTACTCTTTTGGCATCAACTTATAGATAAAGGGAAAATACTAACAAATGAACAGATAGTTTAAAACTATAATATAAATAAAGACAACTGGTTGTTTTTACAAAATCTAAGGCATTTTCTTATAAATAAAATAGAACAAATGCAACTTTCAGTTAGACATGAAGCTCCAAAACTCATTGAATACCTTATTCTTATTACAAAACAGCCTTATCAGGGTACAGGGTTATTTTTCTAATATCTATAAAATTGTTAAAAAAACAAAAAACTATCAGAAAAATCATACTGGTATTATTATATTTTAATAAACAATAATTCTCCAATTGAAGAAGAAAAAAGTAATATTTTAAATCTTCCAAATTTTCTACATTATCAAAATACTGGCAATTATTCACTTGGAGATATCTACATAGACGTTTCTATACACCACATAGGCTAACCAAAATTTATTCTATTGAAGATCAATGTTGGAGATGCCATATCAAGTTAAAAGCAGATTGTCAGCATGTTTTTTATGAATGTGTATGTCTTAATACATATTGAAAGTCTATTAACTATTTTCGTCAGACTGTTTATAATGATAATTTTCAATTAACAAAGTCTTTAATTTTATTCATCTCTCCTATTCCAAACTGTGTACCAAAAAAGACACTAAAATCCTATGGTCACTATTGGCAATATCACGGAAAATCATAACTATACATTGGAAAAATGAGACTTCTCCTATGTTCAACAAATTTAAGAATTTAACATCAACAGTTGCACACATGGAAATATTAACAGTGAAGAACAGAACTAAAAGATCTACTTCTTACCATTACTCTTGGATGAAAGTACTGGAAATACTTGAAAACATTGATGAAGATATATCATCTTATGTTTCTAATTTTATATAATATAAAATTTCAATGTTATTTGAATAGACACCAATGTAAATAGTTATACAATGGTTTGACGTTAGTAATGTTTTAGAATTATAAATAAGTTATTTATCTTTATTTCATGTAATGTTATGTAAGAGATCTTATTTGAAATCATAAAAAAAAATATTTAGTGAAAAAAAAAGAAAAACGTTCTACGTGGCCCACCTAATCACAAAAAGGTTTGCATCCAGATCAAAAGAGGTCATTGTGCCCCTCTACTCATCACTCATCAGACCCATCATAGAGTACAATGCTCCATTTGGGATGTACCTTACAAGACACCTTCAACAGCTGGAAAGACCACAGAAGTATCACACCAAGAGGATCACTGGCCTCAAACAGATGCCCTATGCAGCTCGACTGAAGAAACTCCAGCTGTACTCGGTTGCATACCGCCTGCTCAGAGGTGGTCTCTGCCTGACATACAATGCCATGTCCAACCCAGAATTGATGGACATGCTTCACTTAAAGAAAACCTTATCCCCTCGAGCCACACGCTCTAGGGATCTAAACCTCACTACAACAATAAATAGGACATGCTGGAGGGATAGATTCCTGTCCCAGAGACTTCCCATGCTTTTGAACAGGATCCCAGTCTACATTAGGCAGAGCTCCTTGTTAACACTCTTCAAAAGAAACCTTGATGAGTGGATGGGAAACAGAAAGTTTACCCCGGGGATCACTTCAGTGGCTCTGCTGGACAGATGCACAGGGAACTAATCTAAGGGGGCGGCAAAAGCCAACACATTCTGGCTAGGCTTATAAATGCCTTTGGGCAGATAGCCTAGTACCTACCTATGAACCTATGACCCTATACATTAGAAATAAGGAAATATTTCAAGAAATGGCAGTGTCTGATTCAATATATGTAATTCTGTATTTTTGGTCATACAGTCCAAAATACCGAGACTTTGCATTGTGAATTTTGGCAATTCAGATTGTTACTCCTCAACACTCTTTCTAACTGTGTCAGACTTTATTAAATTACAAGTCTGTTTCCAATACATTTTCTTTTTGAAACTCTTCAGATATTCTTAATATTTTGCAAGTCTTTCATGATTGTAAACCCAGTCCAGAAGAACAAAAAAAGTAAACATTTCTGTTCTGTACAATGATGTTTATGATTTCCTCTTACCTACAACATGGAATAGTTTTAAATGTAATAACTATGCCAGACTAAAATCTGGATAAATATCTGATAGCATACTAGAGAGAAAAGTATCAATATACTACAAAACCTACAAAGCTCCTTGCTTCAAAAAAAAAAAAAAATTGATCCCAAAACAAAGACCATTTTATTTGTATTTTAACTGGTATAGAGTACCGATCTCCATGAACTTTTTCAGATCCAGCCCAGGAACTCTCAACAGAATTCTTGCAATCACACTCCAAAGCCATTGCCTGTCCAGTAGCCTTAATTTTTAAAAGATCAGTCTCAAAACCATAGGTCCCCATCTTCTGGAAAAAGTCCTGCATAATTGCATTTCATAAAAGTGGAACACATCATGATTTCTCTAACTGCTTATCAATTTCTGTTCTATCTCCCTTCTCATAAATGCTAGAAAATGTATACAGAATCAACTCCTCTTCTATCTAACAACTAACAATCTCATTTCTCTCACTCTGCATGGTTTCTGATCAAGTCACAGAACCAAAACTGCACTATTAACATCCCTGGTCTGATTGACCAACTAAAAAGAGAACCTCCTCTGTGATTCCATCCACCTGGATCTATCCAAGGCCTTGGACAATGTTTGTCACTCTCTCCTCCTCCATAGACTAGCCAAAATGGGTCTCAGCTGCAAAACCATCAAATGGTTCATAAACTATCAATCCTACAGATTGCACACAGTTAAATAAGAACAAATCTGTTCAGTGTCATCCAATACAGTTGATGTTCCCCAAAGTTCATTGCTAGACCCCATCATATTTAATAAATTTGCAAATGAAATGCACACCATAGTCAACAATGCAAAATTGATACAGAATGATTACATTCTCATTTGGTCTGTGCAAACAAGAATCTAAGTATAACTAAACACTCAGCACGCATTCAGAAAGCCAGAATAGTAGTTAATAAGCTCAAAGATCTTACTAAATACAGAACGACTTAACTGATGATATTTGAATCCAGCACTGTGGTTGAACAACCCTCCTCACAACTGTATAACCTCTCTAGATAATATACCCATAGAGCCAGTTACAAACACAAAACAACTCAGAGTCATCATAGACGTAAAGCTGCACTTTGACAAACACAGATTATGTCACATCCAAAACTGATATAAAAACTCATGACACTGCAAATGTTTAAAACCTTCCTAAATGAATAGCCTAAACAAACTATTTCATCACTGCTTTAAATAAGTCTCCTCTACTCATCCTTTGTTCTTACCAATATTATCAAAGTCCAGCTTTTCTAGCTGGAACAAACATAAAATGAAATTGTCAATTTTTCTATAAACTTGTCTAGTAGGAGCTGGAGATAAAACATACCCTAGCTTTCAACCAACTGAAGACAATGCAAAACATGCTTTACAAAACCTAAGGAATGCCAGTCTACTCCCAATCATATTACCAAATATTTATTTAACATTTGTTAACTGGGAAAGTCCAACTTGGAATATAGCCAATTTTCAGTGGACGCCCGGAGAAAAACACTCCAGATACATGTCTTTGAATGTGGGAGGAAACAGGACCACCCAGAGAATCCCACACATATACAGGGAGGACATGCAGACTCCACACAGAAGGAACTCCAGCCGAGAATAGAACCGGAGAACCTCTTGCTGTGAGGCGAAAATGCTACTGGTGCACCACTGCACCATTCTAAATATAATCCATGCAGAAACTCAAGGTCACAAACCATGAATTTACTAGAAGTATCCAAACCACCAAACCTGTCTGGGAACACCCTCCATTCAGTATAGGCAGTAGACAAGCCGATATGCTAGGCAAAAGAAACCATATACAATGTCTTCAAAATCTCAAACTTTACCAAGCAAACCACTGGATGCATTCATACCCATAGCTTACAGCTATGCATCTCTTCATATCCACTATCCTCCCATTTCTCATAACCAAACAACAAGCACAATATTATTTCCTCATGTGATATATTTGCATGTTCTTCCTCAACATGATGGAAAACCCTTCCTTTATGTAAAACTAGTTCGATACTTATTGTTCCTATTTCTCATTTTATAGTCTAGAGCTTTTCTCCCCAGGCATCTCCTGAAAACAGGTTGTTGGACTATCCAAATTTGGACACGGAAATAAATAAATAAACAATTTCTGTACTTCAACCCACTATCTGATTTAAAAAACAATAAGTATGTCAATACTTTTTTCATTTACAACAAACAAATATACTCAAGTTTGATAAGGCTTGTCAGTTCCTGGTTTTGTCCCCAGTATGATGTAAATACCTCTTACAGCTCCATTAACAAATCAACACTGTTTAGATTGCTATCAGGTGTCACATGTCACAGTGATAGTATAGAATGAAAAATAAATCAAAGAGGGCTTCCAGTCCAGATGACCATTTAACAGCATATATTCACAGGCACTCACAAATAAGATTACAGTCTTTATATACATGTGTTTAATCGAAAACATTACAGAAATAATATTTAGATGACAAGTGAAATTATTTAAGCATTTGCTTTAAATAGTTTAGCATCTTTTGTGATAAAAAAATGGAAATAATAAACGACTCTAAGCACATATTTGAAAAATTAATTTACTTAGGTGCTGCATGCGGTCCTTGAACCAAAGTCTTCCTAAGACACAAAGTCTTCTTAGCTGTTTACTGCTGAATCAGAGTCTGGTTATAACACAAAGTTTTGCATGACTGTATCTACAGTATATTTAAAACACAGAGCCTTGCAAACTGCACCGATGAGAAAATATACTTTGCAGTATAATACTATTTTACTGTAAGCACAGTTACTAATAAATAACTTATTCTTATAACAAACTACATGTACTATTCTGACAGCTTGTACCATAGATGTACAAAGTTTTACTTCATGATCAGCATGGAAGATTATTCTCCTACACAATACCTCGGAACAAGTGTGTTCCTACAAAATAGCTTCAACATTAGATTGATTTTCACAGTGTATTTATACTGTTCTTGGATCCTGTATTTCTTCTTTTTGGACTGTGTATGGAAACATCTTTTTGCTGATACTTGTATTTTTAGACTTGTGGGAAGCAGTACAAATATTTTTTTCTGCTGATTTTGTCCATTTATCTATGAAAAAGTATGTTAAGCTTTTTCTAATATTGTGACCAGAAAATATCTTGTAAAAAGCATGTACTGCTGATTTATTAAAAAACATGTCCATTCATCTGTGAACTTCTTTGCTGATAACATGTTTTTTTAGGAAACAGCTTGTAAGAGAGCATGTATTGCTGAGTTTATAAAAAAAAAATGCCCATTAACACATTCATTGTTTTTCACTTATTTCAGCCAGAGCTATGTCACATAGTATGGATGCCAATTTTACATTGCTAAGCTCTATACCTATGGTTAAGCAAACTTTTATGCTATGCTTTATCTTTCACCATATTTACAGCAGAATTCAATACATACTAACAGTTCCCTCTCTTTATTTTTAAAACAGTTTATATTGATATTTATTTTTGGTCAGATTATACAGAAAACACATTAGAAAACAAAACCCTTGGTCTTCTTTTGATACAAGCCAAAATGCAATTTTAGATAGTTAATGCAATGATAAAAACTATTACTACCAGAACTGAGTCTATAATTCAGTGTAACAACTTTTTATTTTACTGACAATTCTGTGAAAACATCCCACCAATTATGGGCTGTGTCTGCTTTAGTTTTATTCTCTAACTTGATTAATTTATTCTTTTACAATCACAGAAGTTAATTTATGATTTAGAATTGTTTTATTAACTTTTTGCAGCGATTGAATTAACTGTTCACTTTTATTAATCACCTCATACCAAGACTTTAGAGACAGACTAATATCTATAAGAGGCAAGGACTATGTGCTACTGCAAGTGTTATTCAGTGCAGAAAATATACAGTTTCAATGTCATTTTAACCATAACATTGTGGTCACATCTCTGAACTGCCCATGCACTTTACATATTTGAATGTTAGTATATTCAATACTTGAGGATTTAAAAAAACAAAAAAAAAATGGTTTATATACTGAAGAATGTTGTTTACATATTAGCCCATTAGCTGTACGAGAACAATATTTTAACATAATTTTCCTTTAACTGGGGTAACCAATACTGGTACGGAAAAATGGTGGTCCAAAAACCAGTGATAAAATCATAACTAGTGATAAAATTACAACTTGACAAATTACTTTTGACCTTGTTAATTTACAATGTGTCCTGTACAGTACGTATCTACACAGACTGTTTGCCACCCAAGCATTCCAATCCAGTTGGTACTTAGGACTCATTTTCACTCTGAATTCTTTTGCATTTATACATACAAAGACTGCAAAGTACATTTAGTCCAATCTATAAATTGAGTAACATTAGTATATGTCTTTTTAGAACTATCTAGTGGAATTGACACCAGGGACATAACCCCTACTATTTTAGGTATTAAACTACATACTCCAACAATTAGAAACATTTATGCTTTTTGCATACCAACATTGTCTTGCCAAAAACATATTTAAAGATGGTAACCAGTCTTGCTCATTTTTTTACATATGTTTACTCTCTTTGTATAGCTTTACAGTTTAACAAGTTGTAAATATAATTTAATACTAAGCAATACAATAATAATTAGCATGATAGCTATTAGCAACTTGTAAAATATTTTGGCCTGTCAGGTTTAATCTGTTTACCAGTATTTCTAAGGCACTTAAGCCTGTTTTTCCCTCCTCCCTAAAATAGTATTTTGTATTTTAAAACCAGTATTGTCAAGAGGGAATGAGATATAATTTTCCTTTCTGTAGCTCTATTTTAACCCTTCTGCAGTACTGCTTATACAGTCAGTGTAAGACTGAAAGAATGCCTTTTCCTTGCAGTACACAACATTTATGAAGATGCTGTTGCTGTACATTGTGAAAGTTGAACATATACTTATCCTCTGGCTGTCTTTTAGACTAAGACAAATTTTTATGTAAAGATATGTTTGCTTTACATTGTGAAAGTTGGATATATATTTCTGTCTTCTAGCTGTCCTTTCAAATAAAAGTTTTTTAACATAACATGTTTGTCCTTCTGGACAAGAAATATTACCTTGAGTTTTATTTGTAGTGTACAAGCTTATATTAGCAATATTACTTTTGTATGCCTTTTTTTCAGGGTCTCTGTTGTTTTAGGTACTGTTATACAATTACAAAAAACTGTAATGGTTGGACTCACACTTAAATTTACACATTTTTACATTATTATTTATATTTGCTGTTGTCTGCATTTTTCTCTTCTGTATTGTAAACATGTACATTAGGCAGCTTTATTTTTATTTTCTGAAAAGAAAATACATGCATGTCACTTTTGTGACTTTATGTCTTTACCCCTTTTAACTATTCTCTTTTGCTTTTTATAGACTGGAATTGTTCTATCTTTTTTACTTTTTGATTTATCTGGAACACTAGTTTAAAATGGTCAGCTTGCTCCATTAATTTATCTGAGATGGTGATTTTGAAATTATTTAATATCTTAGCTGTGACAGGGATGTTTCTTTGTGAATACCATTAAAATGACAGTTATACACTCTACTTTACTGTCTAATTTATAATTATTTTGCTTTAGCTGGATGAATGTTTTAAACATTTGAGAATAAAAATCCAAAAGTATTTAAGTAAAATACTGTCCAAACATTAGATTTGAATGTGTATGCTATCCATTTTTAAATATACGCATGTTGTAAAATGTGCCTTATTTGTACAGATCAGCTGAAGTTTCCTGCTCTTTTGCAATGTTTTCTTAAGCTCAGCTGTTGTTTGCTGGAAGCCAGTCTCTGTCAGCTTAGTTAATTTACTTTCTTTATCATGTAACTGCTGTTTCTTTAACTCTTTACTAACCAGATTTTCCTTGTCTTGTGACTGCTGTTGAAGAGTTTCAATTTCTTTCTGTATTTCTGCATGAGCTGCCTGATATTTCTCAGTAACCTGTTTTGCTGAATCTAAAGCATCTATGCAGTTTTGAAAAAAAAATGTTTCTATAACTTGTCTAAACTTTACAAACTAATTTTATTTCTCTTTCAGAAGTTTATTTTTTGTAACAAGATGTACTGGAGGTTTTGGCAATAATTGATTTGACTGTTGTTATAACTCTAAAATTAACCTTTTACACGTGGTGACAGGACATAATATAAGCATATTAACTTGTGCTAGTTCTTCACCATTAAATATATGTTTGTACAGTCTAACTTTTGAACAATGGCCTGCCATTGTACACAGAAAGCATGTTCACATGACTCACACAATAAACATTTATTGTCATATCACACACACTTTTGAGATACCAGTCAAATATTATAATCCATTTGCATAATGCCTTATTATCAACTTGCCATAATAACATTTTCCATTTGCTAATATGCGTTGTATGACAACACTGTATTCAGTTATTATGACCTCTAATGGCATCTATACTGTATGTAATAGAGAAAATTTTCTTACCAGTCAACAGAGAGGCAGATGGCCAGGCTGCTTACTGTAGATGGTTGAAAAGTCTCTGTAGTCACTCATGAAGCTGGTGAAACAAAACTGTCAGTTTCAGCTTTGAAACTTTGTTCTTCACCTGACTTGAAGAATTTATGGCACTGCAACTTTCCTGCCCTGCAGTCTCACTCTGGATTCATACATCTGAAGAACTGTACTGCTGCAAACTGAAGAAAACTAAAGTGCTCAACATAAATGTTAGTTACTGCACTTTTACTAGAGTGACCTTATACAAGGCATCACTCCCCCTGTGTTTGAATGCAGCTAGGGTCATCATTGAAAAATTAATTTATGTAGTTGCTGCATGCTGTGCTTGAACCAAAGTCTTCTTAATACACAAAGTCTTCTTGGCTGTTTACTGCTGAATCAGAGTCTGGTTATAACACAAAGTTTTGCATGACTGTATCTGCATCAGTAACTGTATCAGTGATCTGGCCATTTGGTTATGTGGGAGATTGACACATATATGTAGATGAAACTGTTTTCGGATTTTGCTGCTTTGATTTGCTAGGGGAGGTGTGGGGGGCATAGCCCCCCACTTTATAATGTTTGTACTGGTGTGTTGTATGTAGTTGGCCTACTGATATTTTTCCCTAGGAAAAAATCGGTGATCTGGCCATTCAGTTACATGGGAGTTCGACACATATATGTTGATGAAACTGTCTTTGACTTTTGCCACTTCAATTTGCTAATTGTACACATAAAATTGTCTAAGGCCAGCTTCGAGAGAAAAATTGCACAGGACACTAAGGATAATCACAAGGCTTTCTTTAGTTATGTTAGGAACCAGGGTGGTAATTCCCAGATATGCTCAGAATTAGTCCAAAATGACAAAAAATACACCGAACCCACAGACATTGCCAACATCCTAGCTGACAGGTTCAGCGCAGACTTCTCCCCCCCCTCCCCACCAGAAGGGCAAATATCTATCCCAGCAGAGTGCTGCCCCCCTGACATCTCAGATGCTCAGGTAAGAGCCGCCCTCTCCAAAGCAAAAAACACAGCATCAATGGGACCAGATGGTGTCCCGGGCTGCGTCCTACATGAACTCCAAGAAGAGCTAAACCCAAACATAAAACTACTGTTCAGTCTCAGCCTTACTACAGGATATGTGCCCAAAGAGTGGTGTACAGCAACAGTGGTCCCTCTCCATAAAGGTGGTGCCTCAACGGATCCTGGAAACTATTGCCCCATAAGCCTGACTAGCTTGGTCTGCAAAGCTATGGAAAGGATCATCATGGACCTCATAAATAAAGATACTGGGGACCTACAAACACTGGATCCTACCCAGTTTGGCTTTGTTAAGGGCAGATCCTTGCTCTTAAACCTGGTTGATTTCTTTGAAACAGTCACCAAGGCCATTGACGAGGGGAAGGTGGTCCACACAGCCTACCTGGACCTTGCAAAAGCCTTCGATACAATACCCCACTCGGGCATTATGGATAAGCTCACCAGCTTAAATATAAACCCCTATGTCACTAGATGGATTGCAAACTGTCTCAAGGACAGAACCCACATGGTTAGAATTGCTGGAGCCATGTCAGACTCCAAACCAGTTACACGTGGTGTCCCACAAGGCTCAGTCCTGGGACCTCTCTTGTTCGGTATATATTTCTCGGAGGTACAGGCCAACACGGAAGGACTGTGGCTGATCAAGTTCGCAGATGACTGCAAACTGGGCGCCATAATCGACTCTCCAGCCGACACAAGCATCCTCCAAAAGGGCCTCATAGAAACAGACAACTGGTGCCAGAGCCATGGCCTCAAGCTAAATGCCAAAAGTGTATAGTCATCCCCTTGGCAAAAACAAAGTGCCCACAAATTACCACATAGGTGGTAATCCATTAAGTACAGAAGAAGTAATTAGGGACCTGGGGACCCAAGTTGATAGCAATCTCTCATTTGACAACCACGTGGCCAAAGTGGTTAGAAAAACATTTTATATAGCCCACCTAATCATGAAGGGATTCACATCTAGATCAGGGGAGGTCATTGTGCCTCTTTACTCATCCCTCATCACGCCCATAATTGAGTACAATGCCCCTTTTGGGATGTACCTTACCAGACACCTGCAGCAACTGGAAAGACCCCAAAAGTACCTCACCAAGAGGATCAAAGGGCTCAAACAGATGCCATATGCTGCCCGGTTAAAGAAACTCCAGCTCTACTCAGTGGCATACCGCCTGTTCAGAGGCGATCTGTGCCTGACGTATAAAGCCATGTCCAACCCAGAATTAATGGACATGCTGCACCTCAGAAAATCCAAATCCCATTGAGCTAGCGCTCGAGAGACTTGAACCTCAGCACTGAAATAAATAGGACATGCTGGTGGGACAGATTCATAACCCAGAGGCTCCCTTCACTCTGGAATAAAATCCCAGTCCAGGTTAGGCAGAGTCCCTCATTGACTCTCTTCAAGAGGAATCTTGATGAGTGGATGAGAGATCGTAGGTTTACCCCGGGTATCACTTCTGTGTCACTGTTAGACAGAGGCACAGTATACTAACCTCGAAAAAGGGCATAGCAAAATAAATTTAAAATGGGTGGCGAAAGCCAAACACATTCTGGCTAGGCTTATAAATGCCCTAGGGCAGATAGCCTAGTATGAACCTATGAACCTATGAACCTATAATATAGACTCAGGTCTGCTACCCAAGCACCAATTCACAACCACTCCCCTCTTACTCTAATATTATAGTTCCTACATACATATTTCACTTGAGAATCTATTTTCAAAGTCCTCCCCAAATCATCTTACTACTTCTATACATACATTTCTGTTTCTTGTTTTCTACTTCCTTATGTGTTTTTAATTCTTAGCCCATTCTCAACTGTCTTTCTCCCTCCCATACTGCTTTGCATTATATCCATTTATAATTACACACTCCCTAATAATAGCTGTCTATTCCATATTGTATCATTTTCTTTTCCCAAATAAACCATCATTTTTCTTATTCTCCCTCCATTTCTAACTACACTCCAATCAGTCTACTACACAACATCCCCCACATCTCACCCATATTACTCTAACCACTTAAAAACCCTTTTTCTATACTGCTATCCCACAGTATTGTTCACTTATAGTCTACACCCTATAACTGCTTCACTTCCAACAGCCCTAATTCCCCCTCTACTTCCATTTAAGTTATCTTACTCTACAGCAATCATGCTGCTTTACTCATGCCAATCATTTCTCTTTATTCTTCTCCTTTTTACCCTGACAACTCCTCCAGCAACACTACTACAAAAGCATACCTCAACTATTACCTCATCATCACCACTCAATTCCTCCATCATAAGCTTCTCCCAAATAACCCCAACACTGATCTCTATACCAGTCTTCATCTAGTCCCACCCTAAACTCCTCAATGCTAACCATTTCAACCTAAAACTAATACAAATACCCAAATTACTTAAAACTCCTAAAACAACTAGATGTTTTTTCATGGCTTTAAACTTGTGTGGGGACGTTCACCACAATCCACATCCCATTCCTACTACACAGACAAACAAACTTATCACTCTTAGCATCAGGAGCATGTACACTCTTTCATGCCTGGTTAACACACTCTAACCCAAACATCCTTGCTATTACAGAAACATGGCTAAAACCAGAAATAAAAGATATGAAATTCTTCTCCCTGGTTACAGCATTATCAGAGTAGACAGAGCACATTAAAAAGTTGGTATAATAGCCCTAATATTTCCTAACAAGTTGATAGTTTCCCCATATACTCAAATGCTATAACAAAATTCTGCACAGGCAAAATCTTTTTAACATTTCTAAAAATTAACTCATCTAAGAACATCTGCATACTTATTTTATACATTCCTCCTGGCAAAACATTTCCATTCTAGAAAATATTCTAGCCTTGATATCTGAAGCAATACCAAATAAAATTATTTTCCTATGGGGATGTTAATATTGACTAGCAGACAGTAATCTCACACCACACAACAAACAATATAAATCTCTGTGGCTTTACTCAACTTATAAATAATCCTACCAGATATAACCAAAATAACACCCAACACTCCACTTTGGACTGGATACTAGTCTTGAACCCTTCTAACTTTACATCCTCCGGCCTATTCCCCAACTCCTTAAGTGGCCACCTACTAGCCTATACTCACAGGATTTTCACTCAACTCACAAAGCAACACACGTTCAAAACTATATGCAACCTACAAAAATTCAGCAAAGGGGGGGGGGCATGGCCAGGATGAGACTAGGATAGCAGCACTTTTCTTCCACTCTGCTACTACATATATTTCTGACAATAAATCGTATTTCTAAATAATCCTAACCAACTCAATTAAGTGAATTATGATAAATTTTGGTGTCTTAAAGGATATCAAATTTCAACTATTTTCCTGTCAAAATCTGAAAGAGAAAATTTCTTTACTGTATCCTGCAGCACAATGAGTTATACAAAGGCAGCATCTCAAGACTCTGTATTCAAAAAAATACTTCAGTCTTTACTGACTAATATCCAAGAATTGTCTTTGAAAATAGATTAAGAAAAACTGTTCCAAACAAATGGAACAAATTAGTGAAACTCTATAGTTACAGAGAAACCAGATTTCCAACATTGAAAACTCCTTAAATGATATGGAAGGAAGACTAAGTGAAGGGGAGAAAAACATTGAATTCCCATTAAAACAGAACAACTCTTTACTAGCCAAAATAGATGACCTTTTGAACAGGTCCTGTAGGACCAACATTCATATTCTTGGTCTACCAGAATGAACTGAAGGTAACAATATGGTTAATTTCTTGTCTGCCTGGCTCCCTAAAACTTTAGATTTACCTTAAGCTCTCTCTTTTGGTATAGAGACAGCACACAGATCTCTGGTTAATCCTGTATCAAAGTCCAGTACTTCCCCAAGGTCCATTGTGGTTAAATTTATTTCATCTCAGCATAAAGAACTGGTACTCAAAACTGCCCAGGCTGAGTCACTACTTAAATCAGAAGGAAATATTATTTGTTTTGATAATGACTATTCAGCAACAGTGATGTCTAAAATAAAACAATTCCTTCCCCTTGTAAGAGAATTTAACAAAAAGCAGATGAAAGTACATTTACTGTTTCCAGCCAGACTGAAGATTTTCCTTTCTAATGGGGTTAAATTCTTTGAAGATCTTGACCTTGCATTGTCATATCTACAAACTAACAAAAGATTTGAACAAACAGAGGATATGGACTGGTTCACTATATCCTTAAAAAGACAAATGGAGACAAATGGAAATAAGTCAAATGAGAAAAAGAAGAAATCAGCGGAAAATAAAGAGCCTTCTTTTTCCCTTTTCTTCATTTGCAAGCTTAGTTTTACTTCTTTACGTATCTTTAGCACCAAGACATGAAATGACAACATGCTCAACTATAACATAATTAGGAATCAGAAAATCAACAAGCAGTCTACTAATGTAAGATAATTGAATTCCTTTTTCCTGTCTTAATGCTGTCTTATTTACAGATAATTAAGAATCAATTTTAATAAGTCATGACAAAATAAAATTAGTTTCCCTTAAATGAAGCATACAGCATTTATACTAGTATAGAATCTGAAGGGTTACATACAGAATTATGTATTCAGGAACTAGTGCATACTTTATATTTGAAGTAGAAAATGGATGCAGTATAATACATAGCTGAATTTAAAGTTATTTAATTCATACAAACTGCAGTTACCTACTAAAGGGAAACACACACTATGAGTGGCATCTCTTACTTTATTGTTATAAAAAGGAAAATACATTAACAGTGTTAAATTAAAACTGCTACTTAAATGTTGTACTAAAAGAAATGACAGATAAGCATCTTCACCTAAGTGTGGAAGCAACACAGTGTAATAATTAACTACAGTAACATTAGAAATGCTGTTTCACTAAAACTAATAGTAAAACATAAAAGTTGCCAGTCCTCCTAGTGCATAGATTTAGATAATATGTTATATTTAATAGAATGATTTACGATGTGCTGGATTGGGAAGGAGGTAATTGCAGTTGCTATGGATGTGTATTTTGATGTTGTTTCACAGTGGAGAGATTGTGAAGTGACTTTGAAATAGTCTCTATACATAAATGAAATGTTTAGGTTCAATATAAAAGATATGGAAGTTGTTGTGACTAATGGGTTATCCCTATGTGAGGTACATCTGCGGTAAAAAGATATGAAGTCCCTCTCTCCATAGCTTGAGCCTTTTTTTTTACTTCATTTAAAACACATGAAGCATTCTCTGGTAAACAGCTAGAGTTGAGTTGGAATTCACACCTAAACTACAGAAGCACAAAGCTGTTCATTTTCAGAGACTATGATTGACAGGCAGCTTTAGAAGGTTGATTTAAATAAAAGGCAGAACCTTTTAAATATACGTTAGTTCAAATTTCACTGCAGCTATAGTTAGACTTACAAACTGTCATTGAAGAAAGGAAGCAATTATAGTTTACACATACTGTGAAATACCTTTGAATACATTTATAAGTAAATATATTTGAAGAAAGCATTTGAAGTTTTATAGTAGTTGTCAATGAATGGTAAAATGAATATATATAATGTTTAGAGCTTCATTATTAGAGGCTTGACATACATAATATGAATTTGTTGTCAATACACTTGAAAGTGTAATTCATAAAACAAAAGAAGCAATGAACTGTATACTTGACAGAAATAACATAAGAAGCTTTAATTTACAGTAATAAACCACTAAATATAAACAAATAATGGAATATTGTTTAAACATTGTAGAACAGTTATTAATTTACTTTAATATAATCCTACAAAGAGGGAATAGAAGGATATAAAATACACTGGTCTCATGGTGGGACACACCACAAACATTTTAAATTATTGTACAGCAGTCTGTCATATTTTTTACTATTAACGGATGAATTTCAAAACTACGCATCGATAAGGACAATAATAAGAGATGTAAGCATATCTTACTTTAACACCTTAGTGAACACATAAAATAGGAGAATGTGTATGTATGTTAAATAATAAGTTAAGATGTGAAATCATTGTTCTACTATTATGTATTAACAATGCTTTAAAGGATACAGGCTCATCTTTATTTTACTGTTAATGACATCATATTTGTTTTTTTTTTTTTGTTTTTTCGTCAGAGTATTAGATGGATGTGTTTGATTGGATGGTTAGACTATTCAAGCAAGGAGTGTTAGACTCCATGGGGGGTGGGTAAGAGGAATTTTTAAAGCAAATGTTTAATGATAATTATATGTTTTAGCTTTTTTCAAGTGTCCACAATAGTAACTATTTTATGTCTAACCTTCAAATGTTAATGTGCACATGCTGATTACTAAACAGTTCTTTACTAACAGAGTGTCATTATCTATGAGAGGTGCATGTATACTTTTGGTCAGTAGGACAAATGGCATTTATTAACTATATTTCCATAAATGTCAATGGATTAAATAACCAGTGCAAGAGGGGTATCTTAAACAGATATTTGAAGTTGTTTAATTTTAAAGTTATTTTTTACAGGAAATACACTAATTAACAGAAGACATAGGCTAAATGAAAAAAACTACACTGTATTATCCAGTTTGTGGCAATGATGGTGCAACAGTTAGTATTGTCACTTCACAACAACAGGTTCTCCATTTTGATTCTTGGCTGGAGCACCCTCTGTGTGGAGTTTGCATGTCCTCCCTGTGGTCAGTTGAGTTTTAAATACATGCAGGTAGGTGTGTGCATGTGTGTATACCTTCTGTGAAGGTTGGGCACCAGACTGGCAACTTGACACTGTAAAAAACATTGCTGCCAATCAATCTGCAGACTGGTGATCTGCTGTGATGACCCTTAACTGGGAAAAACTGAAAGAGTTTTTTACACTATATTATCCAGTTCACAATATAATCAAAAAAGGGGGTTGTTATTTTATGCAGAAATTCACTGCCTATGAATACATTTATAGAAACATATCAAGATGATAAAGGTGAGCTTTGTACTGTAATGAGAAAATATAATAAGAGGATATTAACTTATATTAAATTCCTGGAATAGGAATTAAAACTGTTGACCAACATCTAGTACAGGTAATTCAAAACATGAAAAGCAGTATCATTCTAGCAGGAAAGTTTAATTGTATATTGTCACCAAGTGATACTGACATGATAAGTAAAAGGAAAATACAGACATGTGCAAAACTGTTGTTAAACTTTACTGAATTGTTTCATCTTAGAGATGTAAATGAATTTTCAGAACCAAATTCATTCTTTTTCCCATTATTCCCACACACACAGAACCCAATCCAGAATTGACAGAGTTTATGTTTCTAATGACCTGACTGATAGACTAGGCAAAGTCAAAACAGTAGCCTGTCAGCTTTCAGATCTCAATGAATTACCTTTGAGCTGTTTTTGAAATCTAATAATAATGTTAAAATCAGAAGCTTGCCAGCATATGAAACTTGTTTAAAAGAATGTAAGGACTTTTTTAATTAAAAAAAAAATCTTTATAGAAATTAATAACATAGAAGATACTTCAGAAATTTATGAGATGCACTAAAAGCATATCTTTTTGGTAGAGTCACTAATTGGTTGTCAAATAAAAAAAAACAATGGGACAAGGAATTACAACAAATACAAGAAAAACTTGATACATTAAAATTAGAAAATCAGACAGAAATACTATTACAGAAGAGATTAGTAAGCTAAACAACAAATACTTGGAAATCTTAAACCATAAAACTAAAATCAACCTTGAAAAATTTAACATGATTAACTTCTGTATTAACCCAAAATCTATGCATAATTTAGTCACAAAAGCAAAATTACTCAGTAAGTACAATCACATAATAGAAGTCTACTCACATAGGAAGAAAAGAAAATTAACAGAAATCGAAGATATTATAAAGGAATTCAGAGATTATTATAACACAATTAATCAAAAAAAAAAATTCATAAATCCAGAAGAAGTCAAATATTTATCAAAAAACATAAAAAACAAAACTATCTGATGACCACATGAAATTGACAAACTGATCTCTATGTCTGAACTTCAAACTTTTCCTCAAAATATACCATTATCTCTCAAATTTTAAAAACTGACAAACATCCTACTGAATGCTCTTCATACAGGCCAGTTTCACTTTTAAATGTAGATTATAAATTGTTCATGGCAATTCATGCTAATAGATTAAAATATATTCTACACTCCATGACTGATGAAGATCAAACTGGCTTTATCTTAAACTGAAATGCTTATGATAATATTAAATTAATAATTACAATAATTGACTACGCAAATAAAACAAAAGATAACTTAACATTAATGAGTCTTAATACTAATAGTGCTTTTGACTCAGTAAACTGGAAATATCTCTTGCTGGTTTTAGAAGAATATAATTTCTCAAGTAATTTCACGCATCTTACTAATCTTTATAATGATTCATTTGCACATGTTAAACTAGGCAATTTTACTTCTGATTCTATACAGATTTTGAAAGAACCAAACAAGGAGGTCCTCTGTCACCTCTACTTTTTACCCTAACTATGGAACCATTTGCTAATTTTCTGAGATCAAATATAGATATAAAAGGTGTTAACATAAATGAGTTTAAACTCTAAAATTCAACTATTTGCTGATGACGTCCTACTGACATTAAATGACAATGATAATTCTGCAGTTTTCTTAGCAATGGATGTATTACAAAGAAAATCTGGTTAACTTTTAACAATGACAAAAAAAAATCCTACCTATAAATCCAGATAAGTATAGAATCAAAAATAAATTCAATTAATATATTGTCAAAGAGAAGAAAATTAATTATTTAAGAATAATTATAACAGATAACATTAAAGATATAATAAATCGTAATTATAGTAACAGTATAAACAGTACAAAGAATTTAATAGACAAATGTATTATATATTATATTATATTATATTATATTATATTATATTATATTATATTATATTATATTATATTATATTATAGGTTCATAGGTTCATACTGGGCTATCTGCCCTAGGGCATTTATAAGCCTAGCCAGAGTGTGTTTGGCTTTCGCCAAATTTTAAATTAATTTTGCTATGCCCTTTTTCGAGGTTAGTATACTGTGCCTCTGTCTAACAGTGACACAGAAGTGATACCCGGGGTAAACGTACGATTTCCCATCCACTCATCAAGATTCCTCTTGAAGAGAGTCAATGAGGGACTCTGCCTAACCTGGACTGGGATTTTATTCTAGAGTTAAGGGAGCCTCTGGGTTATGAATCTGTCCCTCCAGCATGTCCTATTTATTTCAGTGCTGAGGTTCAAGTCTCTTGAGCGCGTAGCTCAATGGGATTTGGATTTTCTGAGGTGCAGCATGTCAATTAATTCCGGGTTGGACATGGCTTTATACGTCAGGCACAGATCGCCTCTGAGCAGGCGGTATGCCACTGAGTAGAGCTGGAGTTTCTTTAACTGGGCAGCATATGGCATCTGTTTGAGCCCTTTGATCCTCTTGGTGAGGTACTTTTGTGGTCTTTCCAGTTGCTGCAGGTGTCTGGTAAGGTACATCCCAAAAGGGGCATTGTACTCAATTATGGGCCTGATGAGGGATGAGTAAAGAGGCACGATGACCTCCCCTGATCTAGATGTGCTTCCCTTCATGATTAGGTGGGCTATATAAAATGTTTTTCTAACCACTGGCTACGTGGTTGTCAAATGAGAGATTGCTATCAGCTTGGGTCCTTAGGTCCCTAATTACGTCTTCTGTACTTAATGGATTACCACCTATGTGGTAATTTTTGGGCACTTTGTTTTTGCCAAAGGGGGTGACTATACACTTCGATTATGGCACCCAGTTTGCAGTCATCTGCGAACTTGGTCAGCCACAGTCCTTCCATGTTGGCCTGTACCTCCGAGAAATATATACCGAACAAGAGAGGTCCCAGGACTGAGCCTTGTGGGATGCCACTTGTAACTGGTTTGGAGTCTGACATGGCTCCAGCAATTCTAACCAGGTGGGTTCTGTCCTTGAGCCAGTTTTCAACCTATCTAGTGACATAGGGGTTTATATTTAAGCTGGTGAGCTTATCTATAATGCCCGAGTGGGGTATTGTATCGAAGGCTTTTGCGAGGTTCAGGTAGGCTGTGTGGACCACCTTCCCCTCATCAATGGCCTTGGTGACTGTTTCAAAGAAATCAACCACGTTTAAGAGGCAGGATATGCCCTTAACAAAGCCAAACTGGGCAGGATCCAGTGTCTGTAGGTCCCCAATATCTTTATTTATGAGGTCCATGATGATCCTTTCCATAGCTTTGCAGACCAAGCTAGTCAGGCTTATGGGGCGATAGTTTCCAGGATCCGTTGAGGCACCACCTTTGTGGAGAGGGACCACTGTTGCTGTACGCCACTCTTTGGGTACATATCCTGTAGTAAGGCTGAGATTGAATAGTAGTTTTATGCTTGGGTTTAGCTCTTCTTGGAGTTCATGTAGGATGCAGCCCAGAACACCGTCTGGTCCCATTGATGCTGTGTTTTTTGCTTTGGAGAGGACAGCTCTTACCTGAGCATCTGAGATGTCAGGGGGGCAGCACTCTGCTGGGATAGATATTTGCCCTTTTGGTGGGGAGGGGGGGGAGAAGTTTGCACTGAACCTGTCAGCTAGGATGTTGGCAATGTCTGTGGGTTTGGTGTATTTTTTGTCATTTTGGACTAATTCTGAGCATATCTGGGAATTTCCACCCAGGTTCCTAACATAACTAAAGAAAGCCTTGTGATTATCCTTAGTGTCTTGTGCAATTTTTTCTCTCAAAGCTGGCCTTAGACAATTTTATGAGTGCCCATAGTTTTTTGCTAATACTGATCAGAGACACCTTCCCTTTTTGGGATTTTGCTCTATCATGTAGTAGCTTTCTCCTTCTATTGTATAGTTTTTTTATGGCTGGGGTCCACCAGACAGGACGTCTGCCTTTGGAGGATTGGGTCTTGGTTTTATTTGGGATTGCATGATCCATGCATTCCTGAAGGTATTCATAGAATGCGTTTATAAAGGATTCTGTGGTCTGGGCCATATTTTCCACAGGCCCGGGGGCTTTGAAGGATTCCACCTCAGTTTTGAGGAGTGTGAAATTTGCTTTAGAGAAGTTTTTCACTGTGGTTTTCAGGGCAGGGGGTGGAGTCGGGATGTGAATATCCAGTGAGATTAGTTTATGGTCTGATCTTACTAGTGAGGGATACACTTCTGGTCTGGAGCATAGAGTCCCCATGTTGGTGATGATCAGGTCCAGTATGTTTTCCCCTCTTGTGGGAGTGGTAACAAGTTGTTCCATAGCATTTGAGTTTATAAATTCTAGGAACCTTTGGGCCAGGGTGTTGGAGCTAGAGTAATGCTCCCAGTCTATGTTTCGGTAGTTGAAGTCACCCAATATAATGGTGTTTGGAGAGACCTTCATATTTTCCAGTGTTCTCAGGAAGGCTGAGTAGGGTTCCTGGGTTTGTGAGGGTGGTCTGTAGCAGGCTATAAACTGGAAGGCAGTTTTACCTACTGTTAGTTGCACATGGATAGTCTTTGATGCTTCGTGCTGTGCCACCAACCTGGAGGTGTGGGTATCTTTGACGAATATTGATACTTCCCCTCCTTTTGTGGTTTGGTCCAGGTTTTGGGTCTGAAAAGCATGGTATGAGGTATAACCTGGTAGTGCTGGGGTGCTCTCGGGAGCCTTGAACCAGGTTTCTGTTACTGCACAGATATCTGTGTTCACCATGCTAAGGAGAGTTTTGAGTGCATGCATCTTGAGGTTTAGACTTCGGGCGCTGAGTAGCATTACTCTTAGTTTCTTATCCCTTGTGATACCTATGGAGGTGGGTTTGTCTTTTGAGCCTTGCCTTAAAAAGGCACTATGGGGGTAGCAAGAGCCTTTGCCAATATCCGAAAGCCCAGGGGTATCAGGTGTAAGCCGTCCCTAGCGAAGCATCATGGCTAGTCGAGCATGTCATCCCAGGCTGACAGGCATTGGATCCCCTTTGAATGACACCAATACTTAAGCCAGTTGTTGAAATTGATCATCTTGTCTTCATATTGTGGCATCATTCTTGGTGATGGTAAGATGCTACTCAAGGTCAGGGTCATACCGGCCTGGGCTACATGCTCAGAGAGCTCCTCTATGTCTCTTTTCATGTAGTCCAGGGAGGTACATCTCAGGTCATTCACACCAGCATGAACAATGACTGAGTCATATTTGTACTTGCCTTGGAGTGACCTGAGTGCTTGTGTTATGTGACGGATCCTAGCGCCCGACAGGCAGCTCACCATGACCTTCTCCTTGTTCAGCCTGGTGAACGGGACGTCAGTGTGCCTGACGATAGAGTCACCTATTACAAGTTTATCAGGTGTGTTGTTTAGCCTTAAGGGCTGCGACTGTTCGGCACACTGGCTTTGTGAGCTATGTGTTGCACGTGTTTTGTTTTGGGGTAGTGGTTGCTTGGGTGTCTGCTTTGGAGGTCTCTGCTGCTTAGGCAAATTTTTATTTAGAGCCTCCGATTATGTTTTTGTGTGTTTATGTGTTTGGTTTGCTGTTGTGGTAGGTCTATGTGAGACTGGAATTGTAGTGAGTGTGGTTTCCTTCCCCTCCTGACTGGTTTCGCCAGTACTGAGTTGATAGAGCTTAGCCTCCAGGATGGCTATATGGGTGCATCTCTCACATGTGTTGGAATTTGTTGGGAGGAGGAGGGGGTTGTCTGTGTACATGAGGCAGTTGTAACATTGCCTCAAGATTCCCAGATTCACCAGCTGGACCGGAGAGGAGATTGACAACTGACCTTTGGACATGTTAGAGTAGTATTGGGAATTCCTTTATAATTGAAAAAAAGGGGCCAATGGGGAACAAGGTACTCAAGGGGAGTTTGTATTATATTATATTATATTATATTATATTATATTATATTATATTATATTATATTATATTATATTATATTATATTATATTATATATTATATTGGCATGGATCTTCATTATACTTCCTATTACATATACCCAAAATATAATCTCCACCTCAAAGTTAGAAACAATTATCACATTTAAAGAGAAAAATATGCTATACTGGTTTTAATTAATGAAAGATGAAAAGCTTCATTCTGTTGATTATATTAAGAACAAATATAATTTAGAGAAAAACATGGGGCTAGATGTATAATCCTTCAGACAACATGTACAAGAGGAAATTAAGTTAATGCAACCAAGGATAAGAGATCATATCTCTAAGTTAATTGAATATCTAATATTTTTAATGCAACAAAACACATTGGGACATGATCTCTTATCTAAATTATATAGAGCTGTGAGGAGAGAAACAAAAAATTGAAATGACAATTATTGGAACTATTTTACTCAAATTAATAATAGACCTCTGAGTGAAGAAGATAAAAAAAATAATTCTAATATCTTATAAACTTACAACTTCATCTCTTAGATGGAATCTCTTTACTTAGAAATTTTTGCATAGATCTTTCTTCACACCAGATAAAATTGAATTAATGTTCAAGTAGAAACAAGTTTGTTGGAGATGTAAACAAGAACTTAAAGTGGATTAGCAACACATGTTTTTCGACTGGAGATAAATTTGTTTAATCTAAATCACTAATCATTTTAATACTGCTATTCCTTTATGTGTTAAAAAATGAAATATTGCATGTTGTGGTCTATACTATCTATAGCGAGAAAGGTTATAACTCAGAATTGGAGGAACAAATCTATGCCCTCCTTCAAAGAATTTATAAATATTTCAACTGAAGTTTGTCACCTGAAAATCATTACAATTAAGTCAAGAACAACCAAAATTACCTCTTACTTCAATGCATGGACAAAACTTAGAGATCTGCTTGACAAGCAAACATAACTGCATTTTAGATTTAATGTAATGTATAATAACTTTAATGATTTTATGATTAATAGGCACTCCTGGAAATAGTTTTTTTTTTCATTTGTGTGTGAGGTTTAGTTGAAAATTTTTCATTTATTATATTCACAAACCTCTGTCTGTAAATATTGTTGTCATTAGTTTACAAATTGAAAATCCAATAAAAACATTTAAAAATCAGCAAAGATGTATTTAATGAATCTCTTAAAGGTATAGACTAGTCTATCCTAAAAAGACTTCCCCTTAATGTTGAAGTTGAACATTTCAATAGCACCTTCCTAAGCATTCTTAACTCCATAGCTCCTCAACAAACAAAGAGTATAAAAAATAACCATGCCCCATGGTGCACCAAATCATGTAAAAGTCTAATGAAAGACAGGGACAAAGCATGTACTGCCTAGGTAAAGAATAAAAATGACATAAATCTTCAGTTATACAGACAACTCTGCAATCAAACAAAAAGAGAAATATTGCACAACAGAAAATCATACTATTCCTACATTGAATACAACTACAAAAACAACTCTAAGAAATTCTGGTCCTTTGTAACATCACTACACAACCCAGGAAATAAAAATAATCCCAATCTATATCCCAATATGCCACCTCTTCAAACAGCCAATAAATTCAACACATACTTTATAGAGTCCATGTCCAACATAAAAGTAAACCCAACTCATCCACCCCAACTCAATACTTCTACTAATACCTACAATACTAACCTCTACACTTCCCACACACTACACAGACAGAACCAACTCCTCACTCATAACGAAAAACCAAATCATCCCCAGCTTACTTTTCAGATCATCCCTTTATCTCAAATAAAAAACTACTACAAAAATTGAAACCTTGCTGAACCTCAATAGACACTCTCCCACCAGAATACCTAAAGCTTGCCACAGAGGCAAAATCATTCCCTGTTAGCATCTTAATTAATAGATCTCTAGCTGAGTCACATGTCCCTAACCTATGGAAAAGATCACACATTATCCCTTTAAATAAGGGAGGCAACTCCACTGACATCACAGATTTCATCTTATTTGCAATCTTGTCCCCTTCTCATCTTGTCTCTTGTCTCATCTGATGAAGTTTCCATTGGGGAACAAAACCGCTTGTCTGTATGAAAATAAACTTTGAATTGTTCTATTTCGGCCTCTTTTTTATCTTGAGGATTTTTACAGAAGATTAATATTACTTGTGTTATTTTTGGATTGTGCTACTGCTTGCTTCAATCTGAGTACTGTTCCATTTGTGAATAGTTATTTTGTTCTTCAGAGTAGTGAATTGTGTCAAAAGCTTTGACCAGGTCAAGGTGTATGGTGTGTACCATTTTGCCTCCATCCATTGCTTTGGTGACCTTTTCAAAAAAATTCACCAAGTTGAGTAAGCACGACATACACTTGACAAATCCAAGCCGAGATTGGTCCAGGGTTTTGAGGTTTCTTATATACTGATGGATTAATTCCAGGATGTCTTTCCATTGCTTTGCATATGAGGCTGGCCAGACTTATTGGTCTGTAATTGCCTGTGTCTGCAGAAGGCCCTCCCTTACACAGGGGAATGACAATAGCTGCTCTCCATTCACCTGGTACAAAATCTACATGGAGGCTGAGATTTAGCAGAGTTGTTAGGTATGTAGCTAAATCATACTTCATGCTATTTAAGATGCATCCATGGATATTGTCAAGACCCTTCGATGCAGTATTCTTAGCTTTTGATAGCACTTATAGGACACAGTCTTGTGTGATAGCAGGAGGTGAGTCAGTTTCAGGTATTTCTAGAGAGACAGATGGAGGGGTGAGTGGGGTAAAGTTTGAGCTAAATTTATCAGCCAGTAGGTTCGCTAGATCTTCAGCCTCAGTGTGGGTAACATCATTCACAATCAACTGGGTACATTGCTGCATTGTGCTTTTAAGATTACAAACATAACTAAAAAATGTCCTGTGATTGTCTTTGGCTTGGGTAGCTAGTTTAGCCTCAAATTTGACTGGTTGATTTTATTAAGCTCCTGAGTTGTTTGTTTATTTTAGTGACAAGGGATTTAATGTTCTGGGAATTATTCTGCTTGCTTTTTGTTTAAATTATTTTCCTTTTATTGCAAAACTTGTTAATATTATGATTTCGCCATATGGGTTTGTTTCTATGGTTTGCACTGCACTTATTCCTACATGGTACAGCTACAGCTATGCAGCTGTTCACATGCTGGTATAATGTGGTTGTTGTATATTTCTGCATATTCAGTGAAGTTAATTGGTTTGATTGGGATTTGAAGTTTGCCATTGTATCACTGAGGAGCATGTATTTTGTCTTAAAGAAATTTCTAAAGGTAATTTGGGTGGAACTCATCTTTGGTTTCAGTTTTATTTTGAAGGAGGCCACTTTATGGTCAGGCTTAACATATGATGAAGACACGCAAGGGATGGTACAAGATACTCCCACATAAGTAAGGACAAGATCTAAGATGTTATTTCCCCTAGTGAGTACTCTGACTAATTGTTCCAAGGCATTTGTATTGACAAAATCCAGGAATTTCTGTGCTTGTGCACTAGGGGTGGTGTAGATTTCCCAGTCTATAGCTGCATAGTTTAGCCCACCTAGAAAAATGGTATTGGGTTTAAGTAAAAGCTATTCAGTGCAGCTTTCTAGAGGGAGTGCTATAGCTAGCTAACTAACTAACTGATATATGGCCTGGGACTTTTCTGATGGTTATCTGGACATGAAGAAGCTCTAGTGCATCATGCTGCTTTGCCAGCCTTGATGTGAGTCTCTTCCATATGTAGCTTGAGACACCTCCACCTCTGACCCCCCCCCCTCCCACCAGTAGCTGGTTTAAATACATGGAAGTCATTATAGCCCTGCAGAGCTGGAGTGCTCTCCATTATTTTAAACCATGTTTCATTCACTATGTTAACATCAATGTGTTCCAGTATGAGAAAGGCTTGTAGGGTGTGAAGTTTTTTGTTAAGGCTATTAACATTGATCAATAACACCTTCATATTTTCCTTTGCTTGTTTCATTATGTAGTTAGGTGTATCAGGTTGGCATTGGCTAAAAAGGCACTATGGGGCTGGACAATGAATTTTACAATAATCAAAACCCTAGAGGGGAAAGATACAGGCCATCCTTGGTGAAGCAGCATGATCTGTTGATCATATCCTCCCTGGCTGACATATATCGGACACCCTTTGAATAATACCCAAAACAAATTCAGTTATTGAAGTCAATTATTTTTTTTTGCTCAAATAGCAGCAGCATCCTTGGAGAAGGTAAAATGCTACTCAATGCTAGCAGGCTCACACCTTCCTTGGACACATAGTCTGAGCTCCATCATGTCTCCCTTCATATAATCCAGGGAGGTACATCTCAAGTCATATCATAAAGTGAAGGCAACAAAAGATACATTGGGTTTAAGAACACACCTACAATAGGGTGGATGGGGGGGACAATTAAACCCTTATGAGTTGACTGGCCTGGAACTGCCCCAATGGAAATACAAATCCTGATCTAGCCTGACATACACTCAGTACATAAGAATGAAATTAGTGCTTAAGAACAATAATTAGACCACTTAAACAGCAAAAATGCAGGGCAACTATGTACTGGAATCACTAATATGGCTTACAGACCTTAGCTAAAGCAGATACAGACTGTTAGAATTAATTCAAAATCTGATCAAGAAATGAAATGAAATGTATCATTTCTTGCAGTTATAGGCATCCACAATGATTGAACTGTCAGTTCAATGTGTGTGCAATATTAAGTTTTGCAGTCTAAATAAGTATTTTATTAGGAGCAAAGTAATATTTTTTTATAAAATAAATCCCCAGCTTTTAAGGCATTTTAAGTGTTCAGTTTTAGTATTGTTTGACCACTAAGCTCTGGCAGCTTTCATTTTAAATATTGTATTCTGATAACTGATACTGAGTAATTTTGATGGGTAGAAAATTATTTTGAGCTAGAATGTTTCATATAAAACACCATCCAAAAAGAGGGGCACACAATTGCACAAAGATGTCATTAAAATGTTAAGTTTAGCTGATGTAATAACATTAAGTAATTGATTAGATATGTGACAGTAACTTTTTTAAGCAAATCCACCTTAGGAAGTTTTATAAAATAGAACAAATGAAATTTTGTTCCCTATGGAAATTAAGGAAGATAATCAGTTTCCAATAAAGTTAAGAAATTTGTAATACATTTAAGGAAATGTATATTTTGATAATTTTCTGTTCTTTATCCTCTGTGGACTTATAAGCCTGACACTTAAGTATCTCTATATGTTCCAAAGATCAGTCAACATTTCATTATTTGTAATCAATCTGATTTTACCAATCAAATATCAACTGATTACGGGTTTAAATGAAGCGTATACTGTATTGGGCATGATTGATAAAACCTCTAAATTAAATGTTACAATATTTATTATGCATAAAGTAGTTACAGAGGTAGATGTGGGTGAGGTATTCTAAAAGCTGAGCTTTAAAGTGAGGAATATTATTTTCCTTAGAAAACTAAGTTGAAATAATTTTGTTAAAACTTTTTTACCTATAGCAGAGTCAAAAATGTGGTCTCTACAGTACAAGTGAATTGTCAGAGCCTGTTCATGGGTGAAAAAAGGAAGCTTTTGTTGTCACTTTACTGACAAGTGATGAACAACGTGTTAAGTAACAGTCGGATGGTGAGTATTTAGTGGAGTTGTGAGGCATTAGCAGGGAAAGGTTATAAGTTAGCTTTAAGGAGAGTTATGTAGTTATCTTCTAATCTGCGGTCAGAATTGATAAATCTACAAATTCTGTTTATTGTAGCTGGCATAATCTTTATGTTATGACTAGAGTTGAATGAAACAAAGGAAGGAGATTATATTTTTACTGCAAAATTAGGACATTTATTGCTAAGGCTATAAGTGAATGTGGGATGATTGGAAACTGAATGTTTTTTAACTAGGTGGTGACTTTGCTACTTATATGTTCAAAATGATGTCAAAAGATATGCAAGAACATTTGTCGGTCTAAGTATTTATATTGTTGATCCTACAGAACCCTATTATTGACTTGGTTAGAGATAATGAATACATTATAATTGACTATTTTTTTCTTTTGTTCTGTTGCAAATAGTATTGTGTCTGTTTTGGTGATACTGAATTTTACTTCACTGGTGTCAAGCTACTGACATAACAATTTGAAGTATGTCTCTAGTTGTTGGAACTGCTCTATGTAGAATTATATAATCAGTATATGAGATTAAACTGGCAATATCATTTATAAATCTGGAAAATAATATTGAGCTAAGTATGGATCCCTGAGTTACTCTAATTGTAAAACACTGGCTGTGACAAAGGGGTGTCAGATGCAGATACTATTTACAACTACCCCAGAAACACATAAACAAATTTGCTGCCCTACAAAAATGTGAAGTGACATTGTTAGGGCAGGACACTGCAACAGAGCATCAGCTAGAAGTGGTCAAAGTCCTACAGGGTGTGCATGATGATTTCTAGCATTACTTTAAAATAACAGAGAGCAGGAATAATGCCATGGTATCACCAATGCATTGTATGGGGGCACACCAAGCATCAGTTGCAGTCTCCATTCATACACTAGTTGGGACATGCCAGAATCAAGCTAGAGTCAGTCATATGAGTGGCAGGCAACAGTGAGAAAACACATACCATGTTTTTTCAAGACAGTAATGTCAGTAGTCACAGTGAACAATCACATCACATTTCACGCAGCCCATGTCAATGGTCATGTACACCTAGGAGAACTTCATGTTCCAAGTCATGGTCACACAGCAGTGTCAGGTCACTGACAGCAGGATCACCTTCCTCCGACAGATCGCATCTTCAGACTAACTCAACTTACAGTTCTCATGGTAACCCATTCTCCAAATCAGTGGAACCATCACCAGGCCTATCAATAGGAGATGTGTATTACTCATTTGATCTTGAACTGCTGTGAATTACATTCATAGATAAATGTTTGTTTATTTGGAATAGGGTTTTGTTGGTGGTGGGTGTGATTCTGTATATGTTCAGTTATTCCCTTTACAGGTATTAGTTATACCATACCGAATGCAAGAATCATTTACAGAACTTTCTGTTTAATTGGAATGGGATTGTTGGGAGGAGGGAAGTCTGTCTACATCTATTAAGTACATGAATGAACACTGAACAAAAAGCAATGCTACACGGATTAATGTTCATTTTGATGGCAGTCACATAAACTGTCACAATAGTAATGAGCAAACATTATTCAGGGCCAATACATCATAAGGAAATTACACATTAAAATAAAAATTCTGCCAATTCCATGTAAAATTAACTGCTGCCACCAGACCCCCTTCCCTGCACAAATGATGACAGTTTCTGAAGTTAGAATTTATTTTGTATGACACTATAACACAATTTGATATGCAGTACAATAGAATACAATAAACAGAAATGGCATATATAACTTAATATTTCATTGGAGCCAGTATTGCTTTCTGTAGCATAGTGAATAAATAATTCAATTGAAAGTTATTCAGCACAGCAAGTGCAACTGTTTATTTATTTATTGATTTGATGCTTTTCAGCATCCCTGAACAGGAACCAGTGAGCAGTCAGGCAAACAGGTGATAATACAAAACTATTTTAAGATGAAAGAGAATATCAGATAAACAGAGACAGCAGACCATGCCCCACAGAGTAGCCTACAAATATCACTGCATGCATCAGTTATAGTCTATGTGTTTTTTACAAAAAAGGAAACACAAACTGAAATGTCCCAGTCTGTAGTTCTGGATTAGAGGCCACCTCTTAACCTGCACAGCTACATGCCATACACTATTCTGCCATGTGGGGTCCATGTCTAGTGAAAGGGCTGGTCATCATTAGTCAAAGTGGGACTAGAATTGGGAGCTGCAGTGACAGCATGGGTCACTTCACCACCAGACTGGTGCATGATCATATTATGCAGAATGTAACAGGCAGTAGCTGAGTCATACTGAAGGGCACTCCCAGACTCCACCAAGTACCTGAAATGGCTCTTCAAGAAGCTAAACACCCTCTCATGAAAATATGGGTCTGGGACCGGATCTGTTATGTGTGTCCTCCACAGCTTCAGAATGATTTCTCACTGGAGTCATAAGCTATGGCTTCAGCAGATATCCAGCATCCCCTTAAAAAGGGAGAGAGAAAAGGGGGAGACAAAACAGGAAATTAAATATTAATATATAGCAATAAAGTTTAACAAGAATAACTACTTAACATTAAAAAAGAAAGAAATTCAACTTACAAAAAAAAAACAACTATTGGACATCCTACCATGCAGGAAGAGACAGTAGAGTGAGCTAATGTGCCAGATACGAGAATCATGTGCACTGCCAGGGTGCTGGGCAGAGACATTGGTGCTGCACCTCCATGCATCACACATTATCTGACAATTGATGGAATAGTAACCCTTCCTATTCTGGTACCACTCCCTGTGTAGACCTGGAGGGACCCTAATTGCAACACAAGTGCAATCTGTTACAATGAGTACCTCACGAAAATGTGCCATCCCATAAAAGGCACTCATAGTCCTGGCTTGATTCTGAGGTGACAACAAGAAATAGATGAACTGCTCCACATGTGCTAAGAGTACATCCAGGAACTCCTTCAGTATCCTCGAGGCAGAAGCCTGTGTGATCCTCAACATGTCCCTAGTTTGAATCTAGAAATTCCTTGTAGCAATTATAGTCAGGGCTATGCATACTTTGGTGTCCTCAGGAATAGCAAGTCAATGCATTCTTCCTGTGCCCCTTGGGGTCAAACATGCCCACTAAGCCCCTTATAATGTCCCTGTCCACTCTGAACCTAGCAAGGATTTCCTGATTATCAAAGTTACATTGAGTAATACTTATATTTTCACCTTCTTGGCAGGCAAGCGCTGCTGGGAGCAATTAGTTTTGGCATAGCCAAGACAAGCAGTTCTGACCTAGAAATAGCAAAGCTCACCATAAAAGATAGCATTTTCACTGATTGAAACTCTGATAGATTTGGCAATGTTTCTCCTTTTATAGCACATCTGTAACCATCTCAAAAAATTAGGAAAAATTGTCTATGAACTGCAAATGGTGCAAAATACATTTCATTAGCATATGAGGATTCACATCACTCCCATTTCCATCTCATTATTTGCCCATTTGCATAAGTACAGTCAAGGTCACCACCCATCGGTGCACATGGCCAATATGAATTGCAGCTCGGCTGCACTCTTTTCCACATAGTCCTGGCATCCTTAATGCATTTGAGTAACTGATTATGAATACTGGCTTCAGCCTCTTGGGAAAATATATGGCTAAATTAAATCAGATATTTACAATATATACCAAATAGGCTCAGATTCAGGACCGTGTAAATAGTCAGAAGTACTTGTGTTGAATACAGGAATAATTACTGTATTAAACTCCCCTAGTGTAAATAAACTGATGTAAAATGTGTTTCATATATTGACAACTAACATTAGAAATTAACTTCCTCTCTACAAGGATAGTCAATTTGTAAATTAACAGTACTGTAAGGACAGAGCATTACATATTACATAATAGAGCCTTCACTTGGCATCAGGCCTTTGAACTATAACTGGATAATATATATTTTTAACAAAAATAAGGCACCAGCACTGAATTTTAAAATACCAAAGCATAATATTCTTAATCCATCTTTTTGTAACTTTGTTCATTTAGCATGTGAGACCTATGAATGCAACTAATAAACCCCAGCTCTATAGAGACTGTCAAAATCTCTCCAGTTTTAACCTTGATACTTTCAACCATCTGTTTTCTTCTATCAGCTGGTCATTCCTCTTCTATCTTCCCCGTGAAGATGCAGTCCTATCATTTAACAACCTCGTCCTTGAAGCACTCAACTCCCTTGCACCCAGTAAGAAACTAAGAATCAAAACCAGTTTTGCTCCCTGGCTATCTCAAGCCACCAGGACACTCATGAAAAAGAGACATAGTGTATGGAAAAATGGAAAAGATCCAAATCCCCTACCAATCTTCAAACTTACAGACAGCTCCATAACGTAACCAAAAAAGGTTACCATTGATAAACAAAACTTTTTCCAGCAACAACTCAATACCCCTCACACTAATCCCCCAAAAATTTGGCAATCTGTAAATAAACGTTTACACCCAGGATGTCCATCTTTTCCTAACCCCTAACAGCTCTCCCCCAGACACCGCTGTTTTCTTTAATTCCTTCTTTATAGAATGATTTATTGTGGTCTCATTTTTTATATCACAGAAACCTGGCATTTTAACAGGGGTGTGTACACTTTTTATATCCACTGTAATTTGAAGATCAATTTTATATTAAAGAATGTGAAAAACATTAATTTCATTTAATTATTTATTTTTACTTTTGAATTTTGAATAGCCTTTAATTCTACACAGCTAGAATAACAAAACATTGTGAATAAGGGTATTTTAATAAAGACAAATATATTGGCATATCCATAAATGTATCATGTGATCAATTTGCCATTTCTTAATCATGTGATTAATAATATTATGGTTACCCAGATTTAACCCAGATTTAAATCTCCCTACGGTTTATGAAGAGAAGTTGTATCAGTAATAAAACAGGTTTGTTGATGAAAAAAATAGTATAAATTACCACATCACAACAAATATCAGGTGTAGGCTTTTTATTCAAGGAAAAAATCACTGAGATATATAACATCAAGTTTCTCTCATCATGGGCCCTTCTTATAAAAATAAATAAATAAATATGGACAGAGCCAAGTGATTAACCAATATCATGAATGGAAATGGAGGGAAGAATACTAATATATATATATATATATATATATATATATATATATATATATAGATATAGATATATATAGATATAGATATATATAGATACATATATATATATATATATATATATATTTATATATATATATATATATCTATATATATATATATATATATATATATATATATATATATATATATATATATATATGGGTCCACTTTGGAATTTTGAAATTTGACAACCCCAACATCCTAAATACCGATGCTTAGAACCCTGTAATTGTGAAGTGGAGATCGCCATACAGTGCAGAACTGGAACATTACTGTTCTCTTCACTGTAGTGCAATCTCAGAGTTAGTATATCTAGGTTGCAGGGAGTGTGGGGGTACAGGGGTGCTTGCCACCCTGCAAAATCATCTTTTTTGATGTATTCTTTACTTTATTTATTTATTTATTTTTTATTTCAAGATTTCACAATCTCAATGTTCTGAGAGTCAGTATTTAGATCGTCGGGATTGTAAAATTTTGAAATTCCATAGTGGACACATATATACGTGTGTGCGTGTGTGTGCGTGTGTGTGTGTGTGTGTGTGTGTGTGTGTGTGTGTGTGTGTGTGTGTGTGTGTGTGTGTGTGTGTGTATGTGTGTGTGTGTGTGTGTTCGTGTGTAGAGTGAGAGAGAGAGAGAAAGAGAGAGATTAGACTTTTCTCCTTTCTCCACGATAGAACAGTCTCAGAGTTAATGTTTATAAGCATCAGGGAACATCTCTTGGGTGGGGGGCTTGTTGTCAGCAAAACAGTATTTTTGATGAGCCTGTGTTGAGTTGATGTGCGGCTGTCTTGGCTTGCTGCTTTATCAACACATGAGCACTGTGAACAGTCTAAACATGGTTAAGTTAACTATCAAGAAAAAGGATTGGTTCCCAAATATCAATAAACAACTCCTACAAAGATTTTCCAAGCCTAATCCAAACCATTTACTTCTCAGGAAATAATCTTACTAACATCAGGGACATTAATAGAATTATATGGACCATAAACATCTAATACATTAACTATTCAAACACCATAACTGAAGGCATGGTAGCTCTCCTGATTATGTAATAACAGCATTCCTGAAATTGAATGCTTATACTGCTGACAATGTGTGAGACATAAATCCAAGCATGTTTACTTTCTTATCTCTCAGAGTAATATACAAAGTGTGTCTGATATCACACACTATGATAATGAATACTAAAATGCACAAAACTAGAAAAGATAGAAACCCTTCAAAATCAGTAAAACGATAGCTCACACTTTAAAACAGCTTCTAATGATATACAGAAATTATTAGGATTTACTTTATTGAAAGTTTGTTATTCAAATATGATTTTTAAATGTATTTCCAAAAGAATCTGAATTAGACAAAATGTTCCCAAACATTAATATATGCAATTTATACATACAAATTATCAACTGCTATGTAATTAAACATTATGGTAAGGTTAAAATAACCAACAGGTGCTTACAATTTCAAATATAAAACAATGCTCAAGTTTAAAAATTAAAATGATTGGGTACAGAATAACATTGATGTATTTCTATACACTTCTAATATTTACTCAGACAATTATAGAAAAGAATAAAAATTATAGAAGCAACTCTTACCCATTAAAGTCCTGAGCCAAAGAGAAATATAGAAATATAAATGTTGATGAAATCAATTGAAGCACTAAAGGAAAAATTATATAATCACCAAAATATAAGACATTTGTTGCATGTTGACTCATTTTCATGGCCAAAAACATTTGGCTGCAGTGAAAAAAAAAATAAAAATACACAGTACATTATACAAAAAGGCCTGTTATGTTATTTTAAAGGGAAATTATTTCCTAGTAAGTCTCCACACACAGTGATTCCCCACAATTTAGGTATACCCCTGGGTGTGTAATAGACTTTTGAAAGATGTGAGATATTCTCTCAAAGAAGGAAACTGTCTTAGTGACTGAATAGAGTGGGTGCTAAATTTTAATTATTTTATATACAGGAAAAGTTTTTTTAAACAGTTTAGGAGGTAGCAATGGGGACTACCATAGCCCCAAATTTTGCTAACTTGGTAATGAATTATCTAGAAAGTCTGATTATTTATAATATTCATTTTTATAATAAGACCTAAACTTACATTTACTTTATTAATGATATTTTTGGTGTGGAAGGGATAACAGAATGTACTGGAAAAATGTATTACTTATATTAATTGTTCTGCTATTCAACATATAACATTTAGATACATTGGTGTATAAGAGCCATGATCAAACTAAGCTAGAAATAATTGATAGTTTTAAAAATTATGGCAGCAGTTCTTTAATGCATTATTCTAGTATACACTCCTATTGTGTTAAAAAAGTTATTTAAGAGTACAAAAGCAAGGTCAATAATTTCATGACATATTTAAAAGGATGAGAAAGATTTATAGAACAACTTTTTTCAAAAATTTAAAATGAAGGATTATCCAGAAACAATGCCACCAGATGACACTAGTAATAGTTACATAGTAAGTGATAATTTTCCATGTGTAATAAAGAACAAAAATTGGAGATCGGGGAATGTTTTAAGTTATATAGTAATTTGTATCAGCATAAAATCTATTTTGAAAGAAAACGGGGTTGTCCTTGATAGTAATTAAGAAATTTCCAGGGGCCACATCAAAATTTCATTTTTACCAGAAGTCCAAATATAAAAGAAATTTTGGAAAATCTATAGAATAGAGGTAATGGTGAACAGGTGAAAGGAACTAGAATGAGTAGAAAGTACAGATGTAACAGTATGTGCAGTTATATAGAGGAGAGTGTAATGTTTATTGTTCGATACATCCAGAGCATCCACATCACCAGGATTTTTTAACTGTGATTCATGTCATATTATTTATATTGCTACAACTTCTACACATGAACCATTCTACCTTGGGAGAAAACAGTAGGAAACTGAAAAGTAGGATATATGAACATGTACATGCAATTAAGAAATGAATGGTGATACATTGAATGCACTTTCTAAACTTTGAAACAGTATAATCATTATAAAATGTTTACTTTTTGTCAATGATTTCATTCAGAAAATATTAAGGGGGCAATAGACAGATTATGGAAAATGTGAATACAAATGGCAAATTTTATTTAATGCATAAGTGAGACATGGACTGAATGCAAATGTTGATCTGAAGTGGTTTTAAAGAAGAAACAAAAATGGTATGTTATATTGTGGATTAGTCACATGACTGTCAGATTATTTAAAAACAGGGGTATAATGCTGTGTAGATTTATAGTCTGTTGAAGTCTCAATCCTATCAGTGGGCATTACAGAAATGAAAGAGCTTACTATACTATCATTAGCTAAAAGTGTTTTTTGTTTCAATAAATTATTGATTTATTCTAGTCAAGTTCTTGTCTACACTGATTTTTTTTTTTTGGTGATTTGAGAAATTACATCTTGTTATCTCTATAAGCACCATCACCATTTTGTGATATGCAAATGATAGCAAAATACTGATTCCAACAAAGTCTATACAGAGACCTGTAAATGTTTATAGAAGACAGCATTAGTTAAAAAAAATTACTATAAGAGCACAGCCTGGCTTCATCTAAGCTAGCCTGAAGGCATGAAGCAAGACAAGAGACGTAAATACAAAACTAACATTAAAGTCCACTTCAAATAAGTCACAAACCACTTGAGATGATAAAAATATTTTGAAAATGCATGAGACTTATAAAAGGTATAAAAAAATTAAACTGCAGCCGGATATCATATCTGAAACTTTAATTAATTTTAATCAAAATTTGAATAAGACTGCTGCTATATCTTATTACAGATGATGAAGGTTGTGGGTTGAAGTGCCCTACAGGTGGCATACAGGGACATCATTATTTAAGTGGAGTGTTTTTTTCATGCCTTTTACATAATACTACAGGTACAGTTGTCAAACCCTGATGATGTATTACCTGCATTTGGATTCTGGCAGTTAGCTCAGAGAATTAAGGTTATGAGTTGTCAATAAGCTACTTCCTCTGGTACTGGGTTTGATTTTTTCAGCCTTTATTTGCCTAGTGTATGAACTCAATAAAGTCTCTTAAAGAGACAGTGCTTTTTAGCAGTTGGGAATTTAGTTAGGTTCCTTAATGGTCTCATGTTCTGTATGTCCATTAACTGCCTTTGAGTGGCAATTGGATGTTGTGTTATTTTGCTTATAAACGGGCATCTTGAGAAATATTATTGCCTTCCAAACACAATTATTATTATTTTTTTTTAATTTACAATGTATCATGAAAATCCAGGAAATGTATATGTAAGTTATGAAATAGTAGTAGAAGCTCTTGGAGCACAATTTGTTCCTTCTGTGTAAATCAGTTCTTTTAATTTTGACTCATCAAGGAATTCAATGAAGATCACTTGCATAATGGGTAAATGTGATTTACCAGAGACAGTTTCTGGAACTTTCCTTGTTATGGGAGCATCTATGTGGCTGCTGACCTCGACATCCAGCACATACTCACATATCACCTGAATATTGTTAGTTACTGCTAGCAAACACAATTCAATAACATGCAAATAGTCCCAGTTTATATGGCATTTGCCAGTTACATAACATAAGCAGTTATACTGTTTTTTTTTTAATTTCCTAAACTAAAAGATGACCAGAGAATTTAAATTAGAGTTGCCATACTGGACAGTACTCTTTCCACTTTCCAAATCCTCAGCTGTAATGTCATTATTTCCTACCATACATATCTAA
This sequence comes from Protopterus annectens, assembly GCF_019279795.1. NCBI lineage: Eukaryota > Metazoa > Chordata > Ceratodontiformes > Protopteridae > Protopterus > Protopterus annectens. The sequence goes on along the minus strand of NC_056728.1, from coordinate 1,337,835,575 downwards.
AGAAATCAGCAATTTAACATTTCATTTTTGTTATCAGGTAATTTTGTGTCATATGCATATGTGTTAGTCATTGGTAATTCCCAGGTACTGGCTATGTTTTATCAATGTCTACAAATTCTTAACTTGTTAAACTATATGATTACAAACCAAATTAAATACAAACCCTGTTACGATAATGGCAATAAGGTACTCCTATGGGGTATGTTAATGTGCAATTAATCAACCCTTGGTAACAATGTGACACTTAGTTACATCTTGTGCCACATTATACCTCAGGAACTGATAAACTAGTATATATCTGAAATCGATCACACTTTACTGCTTAAGTATTATGGATCTGTGTTTGGCAATAATGTCTATGAAATCTGTCCCAAGAATCTTATATGTATATTCTATGCCAAACAGCCTAAATCCTGAATTTTTTCAAAAGGATTAAATGAATGTTTAATAAATGAAATCATAACCCCACCATGCCTCTCCTTTAAGTATGCCAAACAGCTGCTCAGTAAGCTGCACAAATGACTTATATTTTTGCTTCATGTAGTTTGTACGTATCTTTTGCACCTATACTTTTACAGTCTTAATCTGAAACTATTTAGCCCAAAGTGCGCTGCTGTTCCTGGATTCATTGACTAGCTGCTCTACTCTTGTTACGATTATGATGAAACTAAGGTACACACTCCCTAAATTCATACAATAAAAAGTTTATAGTAGCATTTGTAGTCTGTTGAGGGCCATCTCTGCTTTCTGTCCCATGATGTCTCTATATATTTAATCCACTGTTCTTGTCCGATACTGAAACTTTAGTTTCACATGATAATTTTTTTTTTATTAAATATGCCTAACAGTCAGGATAAAGTCACAGTATTACAGTTATTTTTAAGGTCATTATATAGTCAGTTATTACTTTGTAGTATAAACACAAGCACTCCAATTCTCCCATCATGCATAAGACTGGAGCAGGAAGTTGTCTACTACTGTTTTAGATCATTCTACATTTGGGTTTGTACATCTTTCTTCAGTGTGTCTGATCTGCTAATCAAATTTATGAACAGCTCTCTCATTCTCTTCAAAGTATATGGTTTTGTGTAAGAAAATGCATCATTCCTTTTATTCTCCAGAGGAAATGAGGTACTGAAAAACATAAATTCCCCACTTTCTGTATACTTTTCAGATGTGGTGCATCTCTGACAGATATGGAAATTTCACACTCTCTCCAGAAAAAATGCTAGGAACTTATATTTCATAAATGTGCAAGCGATACCTAACAATATCTGTATAGGGTCTATGTTAAATGTTTGAACATCTAAAATGTCGAACATTACATGGTGGAGACCAAATCTTCGACATTTGGATGTTCGAACATAAAAAAAAAAGAAAACACAGAAAAAAACACTTTAACAGTGTAGGCAGGGGGCAAGCCTCCTTGCACCTCACAATCCCCCTACTTAAATATACCAACTCTGAGACCGCACTTCAGTGCAGAAAATGGAAATTCTCCCTATCTGCACTGTACGGTGCCATTGAAAGTCTATTTTCAAGCGCTCAAAATTTCGAACGTTTGGTCTCGACCATGTAACATTCGAAATTTTGAGCGTTCGAAGATTTGACAGGTACCCTCTGTAGATACCTGTATATAATTCATTAAAGTGCACTAAAGTACAAATAAGCCAGAAGAACTCAGTAACACCAGCACTCTCCAAAGTGTACCGTATAAGATTTGTAGGCCCAAGTTAAATTTAATTTCCAGAATTTTTCCAAACCTACCAGTTCTGCAAATGATATTGACATGGTCCAAATTCCAAAGCACCTCAGTCCAGAAATTGGAAAAAAAAAAAACCTTAAAATTTCCTTTGGGTTAAAAAATATATTCATATCAAAGCAGCAATTTTTTATAAGTTCCACTGCTCAGTATTTAATTGAAGTAAACAAATTATTTGCCATGCAATGACATGAAAACAGTATAACGGAGTCAAAGCTTCACTACAAGCATTCATATAAAAGCAGTTAAATTATGTGTTTAATAGGAAATTCTTATCAAAGAGAACTTTGATCTTTAAACGCTTAGCTTGTAGAATCTTCTAATCAGCTATTTAGTACTCTGAAAGTGTATATCACAAGATGGATACAAGTAAGAGCTTGGTATTTTCTCATGGCAAGCAGCCAGAAATGGAATAAAAATCATACTTTTCCAGGACCCTATAATATTAGAGTGCAATGACAGTTAAAATCATTTTAGTTGAGATTTTCACTAATATCAAAGACAAACATAACACTAAAGTGCTTGTAATGATTATTATTCTGCTAGAATTGCTATTACATATTCTGGAAGGTGATAATTTGCTCAGTACTTCAGAAGAATCGACTGAATTACACAGTCCAGGTAAGTAAGGTGTATGCAGTATATACTAGACTGCAGAAGCATGCATTTACAAAAGTCAAAAGATAAATAAAATAGTATGTGTGCGTTTGCACAAATTCATATGCTGCAGTCTTGTGGATGGGAGATCTTACATCTCTAAGACAGAGAAAAAAAGCTTGATCTATCAGACATAGATCTACATTTGAAGCTGGCAGATGTATATACCAAGTGTTGTTCTGTCTGCTTTATGAATGTGAATTAATACTAACAATTTAGTATTTTTGGCAGGGGCTGTGCTTGTTTCATTTCTGCATGTATCACTAATGGAAAGCTAATGACATCACTACTAACACAATCTCAGAATTATGTTAGTGTTATCTTCATACCTATTTGATGTATTAAACCTATGCTAACTGAAAAGAGGTCAGTTACTGTTAAGGTAATTATAGGGCAGCAAAATGGTTAGAAAGGACCAAAATATTAGTCAGCTTTTCTCTAACTGTTTTGATGTGACACAAATTAACAATACAGTAATAATTATGTTGTCTTTAATTTCAGTAATTTTAAATTCACAATGCATAACATCACACTCACAAGTCAGCTGACCCTTTATGATTAATTTTATACAATTTATATATAAATATATAGGAATCCAGAAGAGCAATGTGTGTTATTGTACACTGAGATTAAATCTATGTCTCCAGTCACTGCACCCATAGTCATATGTAGGAGTGCCTGTACTCAATGCTCCATCAGCAGATCACATGACATGGATGAAGGATTTCTGAAGTGCTTTGGTAAGTGTTACACAAGTCTGAAACACACAGTTTGCAAGCTGAAGCTTAACCATAAGAACATTAACTGAACGATATACATTGCTGGTCTTGCAAGTTATTCTAGGAATACTGAAACAAGTTGTACTAAAAATTAAGCAGCAAGCAAAATTCACTTCTAAAGTGAACAGATAGTATGTGACGTATGAATTTATAGAAAACTTTATGCAAGCCTGCTGAGCTATAGCAAGTTCTTTCTTAATAACTGTTGTCACAGCCATTACTGTTGGTAAACAATTAATATAAAATGAATGACATATGCAGTTTTTTTCAGCTATTTGAATGTGCATTTATACAGCATATGACTATCAGGTTGGAACTTTGCCTCACCAGCACAAATGTAGCAGGCTAAAAGGGCAGGCATGAACGCACAGAGAGGCATTCAATGTTAATATCAGACGAAGTTGACAAGATGGAAGTCTGGAAGGACTTGAAGTGAAAAATAACATGCATTTGTACAATTATTAATAAGCATTTAAATTGCATTAATTTTTCCACACAGATCCTATCAAAGAAACTGTCCCAAAACATACAAATTTACCACAGAACATTAATTTGTATTCAATTGCCAGTCATCTCTATCTGTGACCAGCACTCCACTAGACATGTCTATGGGCCAGTCAGAAGGCTAACACTCCTGTGTCATTGGCAATAGTGGACATTTATATTTCACTGAAATAATAGAAGAGTGAAAAGAGAATCAGTTGTAATAGTACACTTGTGGTGAAAGTTAAAAAGATTGTGCATCTGAGGAAGTAAAATGCCCTGACAAAAATGCCTATGCCATCAGTAAACGTCTAAGAAGTGCATACAGATAAAAGTAGCATTTGCTAGTATAAATATATATATATATATATATATATATATATATATATATATATATATATATATATATACATATATATATATATATGGATCACCTTTAGATGCCCGAAATCGCATTTCACCAACACGGAATCCGACGGGTCGAAAATACTGACAACGCAGATGACCGACAAGGTGAGAACCCGACGGACTCGGTAAGTGTGCGATAGAGTGAGGGATTTAGTGTTAGGGAGCGGACAGGTAAGTGTGCGATAGTGAGGGACTGTGGGTTTAGGGGTGGGTTAAGTGAGTTAGGGTTAGGGTGCAGGTAGGGTGTGTGTGCGATAGTGAGGGACTGTGGGTTTAGGGGTGGGTTAAGTGAGTTAGGGTTAGGGTGCAGGTAGGGTGAGTGTGCGGTAGTGTCGGACCTTGGGGTTAGGGGTGGATAAGTGAGTTAGGGTTAGGGTGCAGGTAGGGTAAGTGTGCAGTAGTGTCGGACCTTGGGGTTAGGGGTGGGTAAGTGAGTTAGGGTTAGGGTGCAGGTAGGGTAAGTGTGCGGTAGTGTCGGACCTTAGGGTTAGGGTTTGGGTTAGGGCTAGTGGATATGTTATGTAGTGTACTGTGTTGTTTACGTGTAGTGTGTTGGTATAATGGTGTTCGGTGTTTTGCGTTGTCGGTATTTTTTGTTGTCGGTCTTTTGGTGTCGGTGATTTGTGTTTCGGCGGTTTGGCGTTTCGGTAAATCGAAGGTGATCCATATATATATATATATATATATATATATACATATAGTTTTATATATATATATATATATATATATATATATATATATAGGAGCGCTACAGAATCCTGAAAGCCCAAAATCCTGAAGCCCAAAATCCTGAGACCAAAATCCTGAAAGTTCAAAATCTTGAAAACTGAAAATCCTGAAAACACACAGGATACCAACACTTACAATATTCCAACACAAGTACATACAGAAACAAATAAAACACAAACCATATTACTCTTCTCCAAGTATAAGCAGGGGGGCTGTGCCCCCTGCACCCCCTATGTGGGGGCTGCACCCTCACACCCCTGCTACTTAAATATATCAACTCCAAGATTGCACTTAGTGTACTGAAGTGCAATCTCGGAGTTGTTATATTTAAGTAGCAGGGGGTGTGGGGGTGGAGGGGGGCTTGCCCCCTGCATATAGTTGAAGGGTAATATGTTTCTGTATGTACTTGTGCTGGAATATAGTAAGTGTTGGTATCCTGTGTGTTTTCAGGATTTTGAGTTTTTAGGATTTTGAACTTTCAGGATTCTGTAGCGCTTATATACATATATATATATATATATATATACATATATATATATATATACATATATATATATATATATATATATATATATATATATATATATATATATATATATTACACACACACACACACACACACACACACACACACACACACAGTGAGATGTGAGCAAATCCAGTATATAACTGAAGAAATGCAATCATACCTTATCAATATCAGTAGTCTTATGTGCAGGTAAAGCCATAATAATAGCAATCTTCTTCTGTGTTATCCACGTAAACAATACTCCTCACCTTCAGGTTCCCTAGGTATATGGTTCCCTTTTTATACTGTATATTCAGGCCTGTGAGCACAGTGAAGATGCAAATAAGGTACAAACTCATTAAAACTGCTGAATCCCAAATTCTTGGCTCAGTGTAGTAAACGTAAACACAGTGCAGGCACTCCCTCGGTGTTTGTTGCTAAGGAATTGCAACTGTGAATGATTACTGGTAGGGAGAAGGAAAAAAACAACAGCAGTTCAGACTCCTTTACCTTTAGTGGGTGTGTCAGCCAGGTTAGACTTACAAAGTGTAGAAGTAATTGTATCAAGGTTTTAAATATTAGTAAGCAGCACACATTTCAGTTTCTGTTCATTAATATCCAACATCCCCTATATCTGGAGAAAACTGTATATTATTGCCATTTAATATTCTTACACATTTTAAGGACAATGATACAAAATGCCTTACAGACTGCATGTCTCAGATTACTGCTCAAATAAGAGAAGAATGAATACCATACAAAAATAAGACAGAGCTGCATTTCTTAAAACAATAGTCATAAATGATTGTGTAATCATTCATCGCAGTACATCTGAAATTAATACATGTACAAATAGCTCAGAAGTGTACAAGGGCCATATATCTTGTTAATACTGTGGATGATTTTGGACTTGCTTGTATACACAATGATTTTCATTCCTGCTGCAAAGATGTTTCTGTGGCAAAGAGGGACAAAAGACACCCTTACTGTGTTTTGTAGATTCATTGGTTTGAGAGTTCAAATCCAGACTTGTGTAAAAACGTTCATGTGTACTAACTTTTATTTTCTAATGTTGTTTATTTCATATATATTTTTTAATACCAGTGTTTGCATGATTTGTGGCTTAGTGCAAGCAGGGGAAACAGAGAAATACAAAAAATGTCATGTAATTTACTTCCATAATAGCCAATACATAAACTAGACCTGAGAATCATCTGTGTGTGTAGCACATCTGCTAAACACAGTGATCCACACAGTACATACTATCTGTAGACAACGGTTCAAGTCCTACATTTATCTTTTTAGGATCAAACCTAAGGAATACTGCTCACAAGGATAAAACAGGTTTAGCTTTGCTTCTCACATTTGTCCATCACTTATTGCCACACAAACCTGGAGTACTTGCCCACACACAAAGCAGACAGAGCACCTGCAGACAGGATGCAGGCATTCCTGAATTCAAAAAGGATACATTGTTGTATATTTTGCAAACTGCTAAGCAGCATTGACAACCTCCTTAACATCTGCAGGTTTAGAACACCTGCAGAGAGGAAGCTGATAGTAGACAATTTCTAAATGGATATTGTATCCTCTGTGGTTTGTCACCACACAAACATGCTAACACTCAGAAGTTAAGAATGAATATAAATACATCCAACTGTTTTTTAACTATTCCTGTGGCAGCAGGTGTAAGTGCAGGGCTGCAATACATATGATCCTGGGTTCTAATATATCAAATTCCAATCATTTTTACTGTTGTTCCATTTCACATTTTATTAAGATTCACATGAAAAAACTTATTACACACTCCTGATTTTATTAAGGGTTGTATACTCAGTTTCAATAAACTTGTATGAATTATTTGTGTGAGTGAAGGTGTACTAACTAATATGTTTCTGTAATCATAAATGTGTTGACTGGTCTTGGATAGTCTTCAGACTTTAATAATACAAACAGGAATGTATAAACCATGACCTTGTCAGGATGCACACATACATGATAATCCCTCAGTCTGATATGTGTATTGATATGTAAATAATGAGTATGTCTGAGAAGCACTTCTTCTGTGGCAAGGATGAAAAATCACCACTGTGAAAGAAAATTTTTGTCCCTTATGCAGAGGTTTGAATCCCACATTGTAAACATTTATTTTATCAGTGTGTAAAGCCACATAAAAATGTGTCAGGTCATAAAATGTATGCCCCCAGTACATGTTTGCAAAGTTAAATCTCCTGTTACAGCAGCAGACAGCCCTCAAACTAATGCCAATTGTCAGATTAACCTTCCAATTTCCAAAACTGCTTTCCTCTGTTTGGCACTGTTGCTCTCCACTTAACACCAAGCAAAAGTGGTTGGTATTGTTGTTCGGGTTTGTGCACTACCAGTAAACGTGGTAACAGGCTTTGACTTTTATGGCTCTCAGTACACGTCTGAGGCTTGGAGTAGTCTGGCCAAGGATGTCTCCAGTGCAACTGGTATTCCACTCACTGGAGAACAGTGTAGGCACCACTCTAATGATCTGAAAAGGTGCAAGAGGGATACCCACAACTAGTGTCTGGATGAGTTCAGGACTAGTAACATCTCATGGTTGCATGAGTATACTGATGAAGAAATTTTATAGTGGATAGCAAGCTGTTTATAGGCAATAATGGTATGCATAATGCTGTTCACTTGTTCTAGCAGAGGTGAGGATTTTATCACCCACCAGGAGATGCCAGGGCTGATGCTTAGGGTTCTACACAGCACCATTGGTGCACACCTATGCTGGATGGAGAGGCTGCTCTCAGTTATAGTCCATAAGAGAAGACTTCAAGCACTCCAATAGCCAGAGGAGTAAGGGTGCAGTAATGACAGTCCTGTGGGTGAGGATTAGATTCTCACTGTCCCCATGACTGATGGGTATGGGTATCTGTTGACACCTCCCTAAACTCAATCTTGGTGTCCCCTAACCTGTCATGTCCCTCACCATCGCTGTGTCTTGTCTTGTTTGTCCTGTTTGCTTGCATCTGCTTCCTCACCTACCCTAATTACCTGACCAAGAAATATCTATGTCACTTACCCAACACTCCTCTTATACTGAAGCAAAAAAATGGGCAGCTGCCCCACAAAAAATATCATCCCATACACATCTCTCCACTTCACACATGTGACTTCTTGACACACTTGATTCAGTACAGTTGGCTGTACAATATGATTGTGTTATTGTCACCCCTCTTTGTTGAGGTGACAGTCTAAATTCAGTCAATATTCTATACATATTTCCATTTTGCCCTGTTGAAGAAGTGGATAGCTATAATTCTTTCCTACCTCCCACCTGCACATTCCTATATTGCTTTCCTTTTGTTCCCCCATCTACTTGCCCCCATTTTACCACTTTCCTACATACCGCATTTTAACACCTTTAATCTAGTCAAAAATAGAATTACATACAACATACACAAGTTCAAAAAAGGAATAGAGCCCTTCCTTTTTTGGCCTCTCTGTTTGCATGGAGTTTGGCATTGTGCACCAATGCCAAGTGACAGTGAACGGCTCATCATTGGTGCAGATACCTCCATGCAATGATGCTTAAACAAGCTGTGCTAAGGTAATACATAATGAATGTAGGATAAAGAATTGTTTCATTGCATTATACATGCATGTTTAAAACTATTAGATACACCTGGATTCAAAAATTACATCATCTGGGCTCCAAAAGAAATCTGTCAATGATTTACACCTGTTGCCACGGAGTTAGCTAGTAGGTGTGTTCCTTACACTCAGTATTATACACACTACGACTGCCATGCCTCTCCTTTTAATGCATTTGCGCGGGGCTAAGCAAAGCAATAGAACTGTGTACCTTGCATGTGCAAACACTTTGCCATTGATTGTGCAAACCAGCTGCTCTGCAGTCCTCTATGAAAGTGCACAATGGCATGTTTTACTCATGTTTAGTGTCCATTTAGTCTTCATCCCATGAAAGTACATGTAAATGCACAAACAAAGGGAATGCACTTTTTAAGGAAATAACACATGTTTAGACTGTAGCCATGTGTTACCTGCACCCATGCACTTGAAACCTGGTCTCTCAGTACTTGTTCCTAAATATATCAACTACACTACGGCAATAAATAAAAAATGCTTTAATATATACCATGGACATCTTTATTCTGGCAATACACATTTATATTTTCCAATACTTGTAATGTGGACAGCTGTTTGCATATAGTTTGCAAAGCTGTCTATTTAAGGTATACCTGCTCATTGGAAACACAACAGCAAATGCGACACTTTTCAAACACATCAATCTGGTAGCATGTGGATACTTAATATATTGACAGTTGTACATGGCTAGCTATCCATTACATTCAGGCCTCCCAAAATCTTATCTTAAACATCCAGTGATGATGTCATACACTATAAATTGTCCTGCAGCCTTGTAAAAGTTAGACTTGTACAGTTGGTAGGGATTCTAATCTCATTGCAGTCAACTGGTGTGTATGTATGTCTGTCTAGTCAGAACAGCATAACTGTGTATCCTGCAGCTATCATACAATCCTATGCAGTATCAATATTTTTGTCAGGGTTCTCAACATTTTCTCTCAAATATCCAGAGATGATGTCATCTACTATAAATTGTCCTGCAGTCTTATAAAATGCAGACTTGCACTGTGGCACTTGCATTAAGTGCTGAGGTCTCTAGTCTGTGTACTTAGATAGACAGGGGTTCTATTCTCATTACTGTCAACTGGTGTGTATGTTTGTGCACTTGCTTGACATTTGAGAGAGCATTTTACACTAGCATGTAAGACAATGCTCTTACCATCTTCTCCTCACCAGACACTGCTGACGTCATCACTTATAAAGTGTTGTCCAATATGTTGGTCGTACATTATGGTCATTGTATGATCTTTAGAGTAGCTTTTCATTTCACTACCAGTTTGGGTATCTTTCACTTAGCCCCATGCATCCTCCTTTTTCCTCTGACCACATGACATCCTTCCTGCAGAGGAGTGGATAATGTCCCCTTGTCAAATATGCATACACACATCATGAAACAGAGTCCTTTCATGAGCCTCTGCAAGCCATCTCCAAACCACTGCAGGAACGATTAATTCTGTCATGGTGTGGTGCACATTTCCTATGTGGACAGTGGCAGGATGTAATGCAATCCAACAAATATCTACATACTCACAATAGTCTTATTATTATCTTCCATAATATAGATACAGGGATTTATTTTTACATGGCATAATAATGATTAGGATGTTATGTGATGTTGGCCATTAGCCTAATAATGTCCTATGACCCTATGAACATCTGACATGTCAATGTTGTCATTGACATGTGCTATATTGAGATGTGGATGTACAGTATGACGACAAGAGGGCATTATAATCTGTGATGTAAACTAATGTATTGATAGCCATTGCTGCTATTGCATTACATGCTCCTTATATAACAGCTGTAGTAATATGCCCCCTGGGAACTGTTGACATAAATTCATACTTTCTTAGGAGGTTACTAGGCTAGCAGTCCTACAGCCCTTACAAGCCTAGCCATGTTCACCTCAAGTAGCCCCAATTGTCCCAACTAGTTGGGCATAATTTGCAGAATGAGTCTATGGTCAACACTGACTACCCCTATCCATGAGGGACATGGGTGCCCTCCCAGGGTGAATTTACAGTCTCCATCCATTTCTCCAGGTTACACTTGAATAGGGTCAGTGAGGAGTTCTGCTTTACATGAACTGGAAGTGTATTCTAGAGGAGTGGCAGTCTCTGGGAAATATATCTGTCTCTCAGACATGTTCTGTTAATGTCCTTGGTTAAGATCCTAGAAGAAGTAACTCTTAAGTGCCATTAAAATTGCAGATGTGCAGCATTTCCATCAGGGCAGGGTCAGAGACTGCCCTATAGGCCAGACACTACTCAGCTCTCAGCAGCCTATATGATACAGAATACAGTGACAGGGCTTTCAGACAATCCATGTACATCATGGAATGGTTTGTAGGCTCTGTATTTTCTTGGTGAGGATCCCCTGTGCTCTCTCCAGCTTCTGCAGGTATCTGGTGAGGTACGTGCAAAACGGAGTACTGTAGTGTATTATGGTCTGATGAGGGTCGAGTACAGTGGTGTTATAACATCCTCAGACCTGGCTACAGTGCCCTTACTTATGAGGTGCATGATGTAGAGGACTTTCCTTAGCACTGTGGAAACTTGGTGGTTAAAGTTCAGATTGCTATCTACCTGTGTTCCCAGGTCTCACACCATTGGGTTTGAGCTTGAGGGGGTTGCTGTCAATGCTGTAATTAGCGAGGAATTCCACATTGCCAAAGGCAATAATAATGGCAGTGTTTTGCATTTAGTTGCAGACTGTGGCTTTGACAACAGTCATTTATTTGTGTTAGCCCCTCCTCTAATATGTTAACATCATTGGGGGACTCAGTGATTGCACCCAATTTGCACTAATCAACAATCTCAGTAAGCCAAAGGCCATCTACTTTCAGCTGGACTTCCAAGAAATAGATTCTGAACAGTAAAGGGCCCAGCACAGATACTTATGGTATGCCACTGGTGATGACTCTACTGGTAGAGGTTGAGTCATCAACTTTGACAGCATGTGTTCTGTCAGTGATCCAATTGGTTACCCATTTTTTATTTATTTATTTTAAATTTGTTGACCAGGTTAGTCCGACTGAGCTAAATCGCCCTTTTTCAGCGAAGGCCCCCTAGTAACACAAGGGTTAATTCCCAGCTGGGAGAGTTTCTGAATGACACTTGAATGGAGGATTGTGTCAAAAGCCTTGGCCAGGTCAAGACAGGTGATATGCACTGTCTTACCTTCATCCAGGTCTTTGGAAATTTCTCAAAGAATTTTACTAGGTTAATAAGCATGATTTACCCTTAACAAAGCCAAATTGTATTGGATAAATAGTTTAAAGGTCACCTATGTCCTTGTTGACAAAATCCATGATGATTCTTTTCATGGCCTTGCAGATGAGAGACTCGCTAGACTTATGGGTCTATAGTGCCCAGGTTCAGTTGATGTCCCCACCCCCTTTGTGCAAGGGGATTACTGTTGCTATTTTCCACTGTGCTGGAACAAAGACAGTTCTCAGGCTATGGTTAAAGAGGACTTTACAGCTGGGACCATGTTTTAGCCTTAGAGAGAGCAGATATGACCTGATCTCTAGAGATACTAGGCAGATGACTGTTGTCAAATATGCTTTCAGGTATGGCCTGTGTGGCCAGGGGTGTTAAGTTTGCATCAAATCTGTCAACTAGCAGGTTAGCAAGTTCCTCTGGTGTAGCTTCATGTTTAGACTCCTATCATTAAGAAGCAGAACATTGAGTTTTCCTCCAGTGGATTTTTTTACATCAGAACTTTTGTTGCTTTGACATTGCCTAAAAAGGCACTATGGGGGAGGCAGTTGCCTTTGCCAGTATCCAACAGCCTAGAGGACACAGGTGCAGACTAACTCTGATAATCCTGTGTGGCCTGTCAACTATCTCATTCCAGGCTGAGAGATACTGGATCCCCCTGAACTGACACCAGAAGCTAAACCAATTGTTGAAGTCAATCAATTTTTGTTTATATTGTAGCATCATCCTGGATGATGGTACGTTCTACATATATATTCACTTTGCAGTCCATACTGTATCATGTCGATAAGTGATCAGTGTTCATGCTACAACTGTCTTTATTGACATGCCCTCATCTGCTGTACATTACCATGTTTCACCTGTCCTCTTTCCCTGTGTTCATTCCTTCAATTCTGTGTCTCCCTATTCAATACAGTCACTTCCACTGGCTGTTTATTTATAATGTAATCTATGTATTCTTATTGACCATTCACACAACTTTTGTTCAGTATGCCTGAAACAGTTTTCCACAATACTCTGCACTGTATGCACTTTCATGTAATGTGTTTGGACTGTATACATTGCTGTGTTATTAACCCTGGTAATTACTGTGGCATTTTGGGCAATCCCACAGACCTAGTTTGCCTGTAGGTTAACTGGTTTACACATATGCTGCTTCTGTGCTGCTTTACACAGTTTCCTGGCTGGCAACACTGTTGGTGGCCATGACACTGTGCTTGTTTATGTTTAAATGAGGTGCACAGCATTCATATGCAATTAGTGTTGCTGCTCAATGCACAAACACGTAAACTCTGTGTAGCCTTTACGCAAAGCCTACATAGAGTTTATTGAATCCCCAGGTAAGTTTTTACACTATACACATACTAGAAAAACTCAACCTCCAAAAACAACAACAACCGCCACCTAAGTCAACCCCCAGGCAATGAAATGTGATAATGATAAAATTTAAAAAAACTTATGTAAAAAATTAAATAAACAAAAACCACAGTCAGTCAATCAGAAGATTATAACACTGTCAAAACAGGCACAGTTCCAACTGTCAAAACTATAAAATATTAAAACAGCTAAACTATAGAACAGACACATGTTAGCATAACTTTGACCTCATTAAATTACTGAAATACAGTTAATTGTAAGTATAAAAGGAAAAAAATTAAAACTACCTCAGAGCTAGAGTAGGAAACCATCTACTAGTGACTTCAAAATCTGCCTGAGTGTGAACCAGATGACCCAAGTTTGAGAAGCACTTTTTACACTGAAAGAAATCTTACCCATCTTATAGTGAGGCAAATGTTGCCCTAAATTAGCCCTTGATATAATATTCACAGGATGGGAAGATGTGGGCCTATAATACCAACTTCTTGGTGGTAAGTGTCACAGGTTCATAGTTACTTACTAGGCTATTGATCTGTAATGATCCTTAGCTGCCTAGCTATGCATTCTCACTGAGTTTAGTAACAAGTCTCCTGTATTTTTCAGTTTTGTATAACCCTGTGTGAGATATTCCTGTAGTATTGCACAAAAGCCCTTTATATAGTAAGTATGAATAACCATAATCCTGGGTAAGATGTTTACATTTCCCCCTGTCCGTAAGGGACAAGAGTGTCAAATAAGGGATGAACTTACAGTTTCCCATCCATGCATCCAGGTTGCATTTGAATAAAGTAAAAGTGACTTTAACTTCACATGGCGAGTAAGGGTTTCCAGAGAAGTGGTATTCTCAGTGAGTCATATCTATGCTTCCGGCATGTTCTATATAAGTTGCAAGAGAGACTGAGGTCTCTAGAGTGGGTGTTCCTCACACTGTTTGACTTACTGATGTGTAGAAGGCCTGACATGATGAGGAGAAGAGAGGCTCTGCGTGTGAGGCAGTGTCACCCCTTCGCAGCCTGTAGGGATCTGAGAAGAGGGAAAAGGCTTTGAGGTGGTCAGAATAGCTTTTGTGATTTAGTCCCTTGCCTTTGTTGGTGAGAAAACATTGTGATCATTTGAAATGAGTCTGGTGCTTGGACAGGTACAGGCCTGATAAGTGCAGTATACAGTGGAATTATCACATCTCTAGGTTTGAATGCCATACCCTTAATAGTAAGGACTTCCTAACTATGGTTGACAAGCAGTAGTTGAATTACTGCCCATTGTCTGCATATGTTCCTAGGTCCATCACTACTGGGTCAGTTTTTAGGGGAGTGTTGTCAATGTGACAGTTGCAGGGGGCATCTTGCTTGCCAAATGCTACAATTATGCACATTTTGATGTTTAGTTTTAGGCCATGGTTTTGATACCAGCTATTTGTTTGTGGTAAGACTTCCTAAAGGATTTTGGTGTCTTTTGGAGAGTTTATGATGGCACTGAGTTTACATCATCAGCAAATGTTGTCAGCCATAAGCCCTCACCATTTGCCTTGACTTCTGAGAAGTGGATGCCAAAAAGGAATAGCTCAAGGACACAGCCCAGGGGTAGTTCACTAGTAAGATCTGTTGTTGGAGGTAGATCCTCCCATCCAAAGTTCTTACTTTCTATTTTTGAGCCAGTTTGCTATGAATTGCATTACACAGACATTTGCATTATGCTGGATGAGTTTATTAACTAGGTCCGAACATACCTCTCAACTGTTTGGACTTTCACAGAATATCCGGATTTTTGCCTCATATATTTGGTCTGTACCTCATAAAATTTGTGGTTTCCTGGTAAGTCAATAAATAATGGCTTACATTTGAGCTTCAGGCTTCATATCCTTCTAAAAATGCATGCTAACACAAATCCTGTCATTCAAGCAGCATTTTAAGTTTATAAGTGCCATATTTAAAATCTGTCCCTATTTTCAGCCCATTGTCCTTCCATTATTTTTGACTTTGGCCAGATTTCTTGTTCTAAGAGGTTGAGAGGTATGTGCCTGAATGAGGGATGGTGCTGAATGCCTTTATAAGGTCCAGATAAACAACGTGTCCTCATCAATTGCATCATTGACTTTCTTCAATACATCGACCTTGTTGAGCAGACAGAATCTGCCTTGCGCAGATATATCAGGCTTGTGTCAATATTTTGTAGGTTGCCTATGTCTTTGTTTATTACATCCATAATGATCCTTTCCATGTTCTTACACATGAGGCTGGTTAGGCTTGTACGTCTTTAGTTGCCCAGATAAGTTGATACCCCACCTTTGTGAAGGGCATTCCTCCATTCATTTGGTGCAAACCCTGCTTGGAAGCTAATATTGAAAAGCCTCTCTAGGGGGTTTGAAATGTCATACTTTGGGCTGACCGTATAGACATCCCAGTATGTTAGCTAGTCCCATGTTAACAGTGTTCTTGACCTTGTATAGTGCATTCAAACCTTGTTTCTGAGACATTGGAAAGGGTGAGCTATTGATGCTGATAAGAGGTCAGATCAAGAGAGGGGAAGGGGGGAATGATGTTAGAGTTAAATTTATACATTAGTACATGTCTATGGCCTCAGGCTTAGAGTATGTGATATTTTTTACTTAGTTCAGTATAATTTTGTTCATTATTTCTTAGGTTTCTGACATTGCTAAAAAGGCTTTGTGATTGTCTTTTGCCTGGGTGACTATTATTTTTACCTTGTTTCTAGCTTTGGTTGATTTAAGCAAGGTTTGAAGTTCTCTGTTAGTCATAGCAAGATCTTTTTGGCATTTGCAGGATTAAATTATTTTTTTTTTTTTTTTTTTTTTTGTGCAATGATCTTTTTCCTTTTTTGTAGAGCATATTTATCTTAGGTTTCTGCCATAAGAGTTTATTTTTAAACTTGGTGTTGTATCTATTTTTGAGGGTGGCAGATGCTTCATTGCAGTCATTCACATGTTCACTGAATTTGGCATTGAAGGATTCCACATTTGTGTCAGAGTCCTCAGGGTGGAAGTGAAAGTTGAATTTTGCAAGGTCATTACTCAGCTTTAAGAGATTTACTTTGGCATAATTTCTGGATAACAAGTTATTGGAGGATGCTTCAGTCTAATTGTTGAATATGACTGATTGCCTGATTTCACTAGGGAGGGTGTTACAACTGGAGATAAACAGAACTGTCCCATATTGGTTAGAACCAGGTCCAAGATTTTGATGTCCCTCTTTGAGGTACAGACTAATTGGTCCCATAAGCTTGTATTTATGAAGTCCAGAAATCTCTGAATATGCATGTTTGAGGATGTATAATGTTTTCCAGGTAATAGAGGAGTAGCTGTAGAACCCTAAGAGAATGGTGTTTGGCTGAATGCTTTCAGCTTCCATATTAGATAGGTGAGTGTCGTGGGTAAAGGAGGTTATAGATGGAGTCCTATAGTTGGCAATAAAATGATATGGGGTTTTGTTAATGGTAAATTGGATATGGAGGCATTCCAGGTCATTATCCTACTTAAAGAGTTTGGAGGTGCAGTTTTATTTTATGAATATACAGACACCACCACCTTTAGTGCTTTCTTCTAGTACAATGAGTCTGAAAGTGTGGTAGGAGTTGAAGCCTCACGCTGTTGGGGTGTTCTCAATATTCTTGAACCAAGTCTTCATGCTGATGGATGTATTGATGTGTTGTAGGGTAAGGTGTTCTTGTGAGGAGTGCAGTTTTCTGTTTAGGCTCCTAGCATTGAACAGTACTACTTTCATGTTGTTTAATTTTTTTTCTATGCTGCAAGCTTTTGTAGTCTGATTTTGCCTAAAAAGGCACAATGGTTGTGGATAAGAATTTTGCCAATCTACAAAAACCTTGGGGGACAGGTACAAGCCATCCTTGACAAAGCAGTTAAGACTGTCTACCATAACCTCCAAGGCAGATACATATTGTACACACTTTGACACAGACACTGAGTCAATTGTTGAAGTCAATTATTTTTGTTCATATTGTGACATCATTCTAGGTGAAAATAAAATGCTGCTCAGGGCTAAGTTCATACCTGCCTATGTCAAATATTCTGAGTACTCCATCATGTCTCTCTTCATATAATCCAGGGAGGTACACCTCATGTTGTTACTGCCATATGTACTATGACTGAGTCATATTTGTATTTGTGTGCATGCATTTTATGTCGAATCCTGGCTTCCAACAGACAGTTGACTGTGACTCTCTCTCTTTCCTCAGCCTGGTGAGTGGTACATCAATGTGTCTCACAATGGAATCCTCCTAAGATCCAAAGGTTTGTGTGTGTGTACATGTGGTGTGTGTATGTGTGTGTATGTGTGTATGTGTGTAATGTGTGTGTGCGTGTGTGTGTGTGTGTGTGTGTGTGTGTGTGTGTGTGTGTGTGTGTGTGTGTGTGTGTGTGTGTGTGCGCGTGTGCGTGTGTGCGTGTGTGTGCGTGTGTGTGTGTGTGTGTGTGTGTGTGTGTGGGCATGTGCATGGCAGCACTCATACATTGGGAGAGGGGGGGACTGGATACCCCCAGTGACATGAGTCTGACATCAGCCACACAAGGTATGTAGCTAGGGACATACATAAATGGCCCCAGCCATTAAGACAAGTTAATACAGCCTTAACCCTGGCGGCAGGTTAGGAGAAGTAGTGGCAGTGAGGGCTGCGGCAGTGGGAGGATTGCTGATGATAGTGCCATTTCCATGTATGCCCTTGGACTTTTAGTTTGCTTAGCCCACTGAAGAGGGGAGCTGCAACAGGCTGGATGGTACTTAGGCAACCGTGGTATAAGCAACCCTTATGGCTACCTGGATGATGGTCCCCCTCTATAGCTTTTGTAAACGTTCTGGGGCACCGTTTATGGAGGAATGAATGGGCTAAAGTCCAGATGGGGAAAGGTTGATGGTCAGTAGGTATGGGAGAAAAACACACAAAAAAAAGACACTTCAAAGTCCTCTTTGGATCTTAAATTATAAAGTTAGTGAAGCTCATTGAAATAAATGGGAAACAAAAAATTCAGACATATAAAACAGGGAAACATGGATGCACTGAATATGTGAAGGTCTGTTTTGGTAGTAAATGAATATGTTGTGCTGTAGGATTATGAACTTTGTCTGAAACACATGAATTCATGACCCATGTCAAAACCGATTCCCTGAACCTACATCAAAGAAACTTAAAGACACCAAATCCCTCCTCTACATATATCTTTATATACACAGACATAGATATTGTGCTGGTGTGGTTCCAAGTATCCACAGGAAAAAATATTTAGATACACACACACACACACACACACACACACACACACACACATGCTTGTGTGTGTGTGTGTTTGTGTGTGTGTGTGTGTGTATACATATACATATTTATGTGGGCTTCTGACTGAATGGTGTATTACTGGGTTAGGGTCCTTCCTATGAGGAACCTCCTTAATATAATGATGTTTTGCTGTGAGTTCCTTGGCTATAAGGACATCACATTCTGTGTCATAATGAGTACTGCCCAAGCTTATACTTGCTCAGAGGACAATAGTAGTGAGTACACTGAATTTCTGTGAAATCAGAATATGGCATGGACAATTACCATCAAGACTTATGTATATTGCATCATTTGCACATTCATCATTAGGAAGCATATAAACCTGCTTTTGAAATCATCTTTATGCTTCATATAATGGATAGCTTTAGACAACTCTTTGACCTGAGCATAAATTGCCTTTTAACATGACGTATGAAGAAATATGTTTTGCAAAAATACTCTTTTATATAAAGTTTGAAAATATGTGAATTTGGATCATCCCCATTCACAAAATCGTGACCACTGTAGCTGTATGTCTCTACCCATCATTGCAGTAAACACAGACACACACACACACACAGACACACACATATACACACAGACACACCATCACAGACACACACACACAGACACACACACACACACACACACACACACACACACACACACACATGCACACGCACACACACACACACACACACGCACACATGCACGCGCACATACACACACACACACACACACACACACACACACACACACACACACACACACAAAGTCTGCATATACTTTACCATGTAAGACTGAAGGATTCTTTCACCTTAATCTTGCAATATACCCCAGCTCTGGACCCTCAAGCATTTATGGAAGGGGTCAAAACTACTGCAAGTACTTTGTTTTGTGGGTTATTTTTAATATTCCATGTCTTTGTAATTTCAGTGTGGGATCACATGGCTAAACTACAATTACAAATGGTCTATTGGATGAACATCCTATTATTAGCCTGTAGATCTGTGAACCTAACCTATGGGAATCTGAAAAGCTTGCTGTAACCAAATACATGGAAGCTGTCCCCGCAGAACCAAGTTACACAAATGCTGTTTAATTGAGGAAAATATTTTTTTCAGAAACTGTCACAACTGGTACATTTCTATTCCTTCTGAGATAAAGTGGTCTCAGAGTTAATAATACAAACTAGGGTGGTGCATAGGGCATAGCATTCTATATGAATGGTGTGGTCAGCATGGCCCCTTGTTGAAATATTAACTGTTTGAATGTAGTTCTTATAACAGTGCATAATGGCAGACTGTTTCTGCTGCAATGGGGCTGACTTTGTTGAAGGGTGAGATGAAGTAATGCCCTGAATTCGAAGCAGATAAAGGTGCATTGCAACATGTATACTGTAACATTCCATACTGACGTCTTTCCTACCTGAAAGCATGGCTGAATGTAGAAGGGCAAAGTAGTTAGGCAAAAATGTAAGTTTTATTGTCAAAGTTTTGGTGTAATATTAATAGTCTGTTTCAACAAACAATATCCCTTTAAGCTGGAGGTTGACATTTGTGGCCTGCAAGTGCAATATGTATTTATGTTGTGCTTCAGGGACACTAATTTTGTTATTATACTTCTCTGGCAATTTCCACAGAAGATTAAGTCTCTGAACTGATAATGACCTGTTTCTGGTAAACAAAGAAAACAGGCTTAGATTCCTTCTGTATTTAGTTGCCTACTGTGAGACTCTGAGCAAGTCACTTAACCAGTGAATGTTCCTGAGTTGTACCTGAAAAGGGGTACTTATGTCCAGTGGGCTTACCCAGTTAATAAATATATATGTTCATAGGTATGCACTAGGCTAGCTGCCCTTGCAGACCATCTTAAGCTTATCCAATTTCTCTTTTTATGCTCAAATTAATCAATCGCACTTGGTTAGAGATTGACCTTACCCATCCCATGGTTGATAATTATATATTACCCTTAATGGAAATAATTGGGATAATGCCATAAATAATTTAAGGTATATAAAATACAAATAGCTGTTATTGCCTCAGTATAAAATTTCCATTAAGATGGTATGATATGTTTTGTAAATCACTTTCCCTGAGACAACCACATTACATCATTCAATTTTGACCATTGAACACTGCAACACTTTACAAAAAATATACACATATACACCCCATGGTACATGCATGCTATACACAACCAGAAATGTCCACATACACACATGGTTCCAGGGTGGGAGGCTGTCTTCCCCACCCATCCAATAGAATATGTGCCGGGCTCCCTACTACAATTAAAAGATTCAAATCTGTAGTGACTTTTTGAAAATGCAAGTCCAACTGCAACAAATGATAGAAAATTTCACAACTCACTGATATAAATTTAAAACATTGTAGAGCC